>NW_022589708.1:78154699-78374699 GCF_004348235.1 Phoca vitulina
TTTGACTTATTTCGCTCAGCATAATACCCTCCAGTTCCATCCACGTCATTGCAAATGGCAAGATCTCATTCCTTTTGATGGCTGCATAATATTCCATTGTATATATATACCACCTCTTCTTTATCCATTCATCTGTTGATGGACATCTTGGCTCTTTCCACAGTTTGGCTATTGTGGACATTGCTGCTATAAACATCGGGGTGCACGTACCCTTTCGGGTCCCTACTTTTGTATCTTTGGGGTAAATACCCAGGAGTGCAATTGCTGGATCATATGGTAGCTCTATTTTCAACTTTTTGAGGAAACTCCATACTGTTTTCCAGAGTGGCTGCACCAGCTTGCATTCCCACCAACAGTGTAGGAGGGTTCCCCTTTCTCCACATCCCCGCCAACATCTGTCATTTCCTGACTTGTTAATTTTAGCCATTCTGACTGGTGTGAGGTGGTATCTCATTGAGGTTTTGATTTGGATTTCCCTGATGCCCAGCGATATTGAACACTTTTTCATGTGTCTGTTGGCCGTTTGGATGTCTTCTTTGGAAAAATTTCTGTTCATGTCTTCTGCCCATTTCTTGATTGGATTCTTTGTTCTTTTGGTGTTGAGTTTGATGAGTTCTTTATAGATTTTGGATACTAGCCCTTTATCTGATATGTCATTTGCAAATATCTTCTCCCATTCTGTCGGTTGTCTTTTGGTTTTGTTGACTGTTTCCTTTGCTTTGCAAAAGCTTTTTATCTTGATGAAGTCCCAATAGTTCATTTTTGCCCTTGCTTCCCTTGCCTTTGGCGATGTTTCTAGGAAGAAGTTGCTGCGGCTGAGGTCGAAGAGGTTGCTGCCTGTGTTCTCCTTTAGGATTTTGATGGACTCCTGTCTCACACTGAGGTCTTTCAACCATTTGGAGTCTATTTTTGTGTGTGGTGTAAGGAAATGGTCCAGTTTCATTCTTCTGCATGTGGCTGTCCAATTTTCCCAACACCATTTGTTGAAGAGACTGTCTTTTTTCCACTGGACATTCTTTCCTGCTTTGTCAAAGATGAGTTGACCATAGAGTTGAGGGTCCATTTCTGGGCTCTCTATTCTGTTCCATTGATCTATGTGTCTGTTTTTGTGCCAGTACCATACTGTCTTGATGATGACAGCTTTGTAGTAGAGCTGGAAGTCCGGAATTGTGATGCCGCCAGCTTTGCTTTTCTTTTTCAACATTCCTCTGGCTATGCGGGGTCTTTTCTGGTTCCATACAAATTTTAGGATTCTTTGTTCCATTTCTTTGAAAAAAGTGGATGGTATTTTGATGGGGATTGCATTGAATGTGTAGATTGAATGTGTAGGATTGACATCTTCACAATATTTGTCCTTCCAATCCATGAGCATGGAACGTTTTTCCATTTCTTTGTGTCTTCCTCAATTTCTTTCATGAGTATTTTATAGTTTTCTGAGTACAGATCCTTTGCCTCTTTGGTTAGATTTATTCCTAGGTATCTTATGGTTTTGGGTGCAATTGTAAATGGGATCGACTCCTTAATTTCTCTTTCTTCTGACTTGTTGTTGGTGTATAGGAATGCCACTGACTTCTGTGCATTGATTTTATATCCTGCCACTTGACTGAATTCCTGTATGAGTTCTAGCAGTTTTGGGGTGGAGTCTTTGGGATTTTCCACATAAAGTATCATATCATCTGCAAAGAGTGAGAGTTTGACTTCTTCTTTGCCAATTTGGATGCCTTTGATTTCTTTTTGTTGTCTGATTGCTGTGGCTAGGACTTCCAATACTATGTTGAATAGCAGTGGTGATAGTGGACATCCCTGCCGCGTTCCTGACCTTAGGGGGAAAGCTCTCAGTTTTTCCCCATTGAGAATGATATTCGCTGTAGGTTTTTCATAGATGGCTTTTATGATATTGAGGTATGTACCCTCTATCCCTACACTCTGAAGAGTTTTGATCAAGAAAGGATGCTGTACTTTGTCAAATGCTTTTTCTGCATCTATTGAGAGGATCATATGATTCTTGTTCTTTCTTTTGTTAATGTATTGTATCACGTTGATTGATTTGTGGATGTTGAACCAACCTTGCAGCCCAGGGATAAATCCGACTTGGTCGTGGTGAATAATCCTTTTAATGTACTGTTGGATCCTATTGGCTAGTATTTTGGTGAGAATTTTTGCATCCATGTTCATCAGGGATATTGGTCTGTAATTCTCCTTTTTGATGGGGTCTTTGTCTGGTTTTGGGATCAAGGTAATGCTGGCCTCATAAAATGAGTTTGGAAGTTTTCCTTCCATTTCTATTTTTTGGAACAGTTTCAGAAGGATAGGTATTAATTCTTCTTGAAATGTTTGGTAGAATTCCCCTGGGAAGCCATCTGGCCCTGGGCTTTTGTGTTTTGGGAGATTTTTGATGACTGCTTCTATTTCCTTAGTGGTTATAGGTCTGTTCAGGTTTTCTATTTCTTCCTGGTTCAGTTTTGGTAGTTGATACATCTCTAGGAATGCATCCATTACTTCCAGGTTATCTAATTTGCTGGCATAGAGTTGCTCATAATATGTTCTTATAATTGTTTGTATTTCTTTGGTGTTGGTTGTGATTTCTCCTCTTTCATTCATGATTTTGTTGATTTGGGTCATTTCTCTTTTCTTTTTGATAAGTCTGGCCAGGGGCTTATCAATCTTGTTAATTCTTTCAAAGAACCAGCTCCTAGTTTCGTTGATCTGTTCTACTGTTCTTTTGGTTTCTATTTCATTGATTTCTGCTCTGATCTTTATTATTTCTCTTCTCCTGCTGGGTTTAGGCTTTATTTGCTGTTCTTTCTCCAGCTCCTTTAGGTGTAGGGTTAGGTTGTGTACTTGAGACCTTTCTTGTTTCTTGAGAAAGGCTTGTATTGCTATATACTTTCCTCTTAGGACTGCCTTTGCTGTATCCCAAAGATTTTGAATAGTTGTGTTTTCATTTTCACTGGTTTCCATGAATTTTTTTAATTCTTCTTTAATTTCCTGGTTGACCCATTCATTCTTCAGTAGGATGCTCTTTAGCCTCCATGTATTTGAGTTCTTTCCGACTTTCCTCTTGTGATTGAGTTCTAGTTTCAAAGCATTGTGGTCTGAAAATATGCAGGGGATGATCCCAATCTTTTGGTACCAGTTGAGACCTGATTTATGACCTAGGATGTGATCTATTCTGGAGAATGTTCCATGGGCACTAGAGAAGAATGTGTATTCCGTTGCTTTGGGATGGAATGTTCTGAATATATCTGTGAAGTCCATTTGGTCCAGTGTGTCATTTAAAGTCTTTATTTCCTTGTTGATCTTTTGCTTAGACGATCTGTCCATTTCAGTGAGGGGGGTGTTAAAGTCCCCCACTATTATTGTATTGTTGTCAATGTGTTTCTTTGCTTTTGTTATTGCCTTATATAATTGGCTGCTCCCATGTTAGGGGCATAGATATTTACAATTGTTAGATCTTCTTGTTGGATAGACCCTTTAAGTAGGATATAGTGTCCTTCCTCATCTCTTATTACAGTCTTTGGTTTAAAATCTAATTTGTCTGATATAAGGATTGCCACCCCAGCTTTCTTTTGGTGTCCATTAGCATGGTAAATGGTTTTCCACCCCCTCACTTTAAATCTGGGGGTGTCTTTGGTTCTAAAATGAGTCTCTTGCAGACAGCATATCGATGGGTCTTGTTTTTTAATCCAATCTGATAGCCTGTGTCTTTTGATTGGGGCATTTAGCCCATTTACATTCAGGGTAACTATTGAAAGATAGGAATTTAGTGCCATTGTATTGCCTGTAAAGTGACTGTTACTGTATATTGTTTGTGTTCCTTTCTGGTCTATGTTGCTTTTAGGCTCTCTCTTTGCTTAGAGGACCCCTTTCAAGATTTCTTGTAGAGCTGGTTTCGTGTTTGCAAATTCCTTTAGTTTTTGTTTGTCCTGGAAGCTTTTTATCTCTCCTTCAATTTTCAATGACAGCCTAGCTGGATATAGTATTCTTGGCTGCATATTTTTCTCATTTAGTGCTCTGAATATGTCCTGCCAGTCCTTTCTGGCCTGCCAGGTCTCTGTGGATAAGTCTGTTGCCAATCTAATGTTTCTACCATTGTAGGTTACAGATCTCTTCTCCCGAGCTGCTTTCAGGATTTTCTCTTTGTCTCTGAGACTCGTAAGTTTTACTATTAGATGTCAGGGTGTTGACCTATTTTTATTGATTTTGAGAGGGGTTCTCTGTGCTTCCTGGATTTTGATGCCTGTTTCCCTCCCCAAATTAGGGAAGTTCTCTGCTATAATTTGCTCCATTATACCTTCTGCCCCTCTCTCTCTTTCTTCTTCTTCTGGGATCCCAATTATTCTAATGTTGTTTCGTCTTATGGTATCGTTTATCTCTCGAATTCTGCCCTCGTGATCCAGTAGTTGTTTATCTCTCTTTTTCTCAGCTTCTTTATTTTCCATCATTTGGTCTTCTATCTCACTGATTCTTTCTTCTGCCTCATTTATCCTAGCAGTTAGCGCCCCCATATTTGATTGCACCTCATTAATAGCCTTTTTGATTTCTACTTGGTTAGATTTTAGTTCTTTTACTTCTCCAGAAAGGGTGTCTCTAATAACTTCCATGCTTTTTTCAAGCCCAGCTAGTATCTTTAAAGTGATGATTCTGAACTCTAGATCTGACATCGTACTAATGTCCGTATTGAGTAGGTCCCTTGCAGTCAGTACTACCTCTTGTTCTTTTTGTTGAGGTGATTTTTTCCGTCTTGTCATTTTGTGCAGAGGAGAATAGATTAATGAGAGAACAAAATGCTAGCAGGGTAACAACGTCCCCAGAAAATATACTCTAAACAAATCAGAAAAGACCTGAAGCAGTGGGAAAAGAAAGGGAAAGAGAGAAAAAAGAAAACGAAAGAAAAAAAGAAAAAAGAAAAAGATAAAGATAAAGATAAAAACAAACAAAAGCAGAACAAAACAAAACAAAACAAAAACAGAATGTGATCAAATATGATCAGGCTGGTTTATAGATCAGTGCCACACACTAGATTTTGGGTGTATTTTGGTCTGTTAAAAGAAAGTCCCTCACAAAATTTTAAAGAAAGAAAAACTTATATATGTACAAAAATAAGGGTTGATATGATGAAGGGATGGAATATGACTGTAAAGATGGAAATTATAAAAAATTTTATAAAAGGATTTGATAAGTTGAAAAAAGAAAGAAGAGGATTTAAAAAAAAAAAAAGAAAGAAAAAAGGGAGAGAATGTGATCAGGCAGGGGAGTAGAAAAAAACCATACACTAGAGATTTAGAGTATATTTTGATCTGTTAGAAGAAACTATCTCAAAATTTTAAAGAGAGAACAACTTATATATATATGCCAAAAATACAGGTAACTACTATAAAGGGATAGAATATGACTTCAAAAATGAAAAATAAAAATTTTTTTTTTTAAAAAAGGGATTGATAAGATGTTGGTTGAAAAAGGGAAAAAGAAAAATTCAAAAAAAAAGAAAAAAAGAAAAAAAGACAGTTAAAAAAAAATAATTTACTTTGAAAGACTAAAGAATCATGGTAAAAAAGCCACGAATTCTATGTGCAGTATTCCCCTAGCGCTGGAGTTCTGCCGTTCTCATTGATCGGTAAACCTGGTCTTGGCTGGCTGTTCTCGCTGATCTTCTGGGGGAGGGGCCTGTTGCCGTGGTTCCCAAATGTCTTTGCCGGAGGCAGAATTGCCCCATCCTTGCCGGTCCGGGCTAAGTAATCTGCTCGGGTTTGCTCTCCGGAGCTTTTGTTCCCTGCAAGCTTTCCGTACAGCTTTGGAGGCGGAGAGTGAAAATAGCGGCCTCCCAGTCTCCGCCCCGGAGGAGCTGAGAACTCGGGGTCCCGCTCCTCAGCGAGCCCCCAGAGAAAAGCAGTCAGTCACTCCCGTCTCCCCGGTCTCCGGCCACACTCCGCGCTCACCCGGCCTGTGACCGTGCCTTTCTATCTGGCACCCGACCCCAGGTGGAGTCTCCAAACCCAGCAGATCCCCGCGGTGCGCTCCCGCACCTCTCCTCCCGGGGGAGGAAGGGGAGTCTCCCCGGATCTGCCGCTTGTCGGGTCCCTGCTGGAGGAGCAGTGGCCCAACTGTGCCACGGATCACGGTTTATGGCAACCCCGAGCTGAGAGCCCGCGCCTGGGCTCCGTCTCTGCAGCTGGCTTCCCTGCTCCGATACCTGGGAGCTCTGCTGCACTCAGGCACCCCCGGTCTTTCTGTGACCCCGAGGGTCCTGAGACCACACTGTCCCGCGAGGGTTCCACCCCCCACTTCGCCACCAGAGTGACGTCCCTCAGCGGAGCAGACTTCTAAAAGTTCCGATTTTGTGCTCCGTGGCTCTATCACTTGCCAGAAGCGGCCGACGGAGGCCCCTTCCCCGCCATCTATCCTCCCGAATATCACCTCGGATTCACTTCTCCGCACGTCCTACCTTCCAGAAAGCGGTCACTTTTCTGTTCAGAGAGTTGTTGCTATTCTTTTCTTCGATCTCCTGTTGAGTTTGTAGGTGTTCAGAATGGTTTGATCCCTATCCAGCTGAATTCCTGAGAGGAGACGAAATCCAGGTCTCCTACTCCTCCGCCATCTTGCTCCGCCCCCTCTTTAGGATTTCTTTGATTTCCCTCAAACACTTTATAATTTTCACTGTATGGTGTTGTACATTTTTTCAGACTTATTCTAAGTATTTCATCTATTTTTAAAGATTTTATTTATTTATTTGAGAGAGAGCAAGAGAAAGAGCACAAGTGGGGGAAGGCGCAGAGGGAGAGGGAGAAGCAGGCTGCCTGCTGAGCAGGGAGCTCAATGGCAGACGCTTAACCAACTGAGCCACCCATTATTTAATATATTTTAAAGAAGTCTCTATACCCAATGTGGGGCTTGAATTGCCAAGCCTGAGATCAAAAGTCATGTGACTGGGCCAGCCAGGCACCCCGTATTTCATATTTTTAGTACTACTGGAAATGGCACTTTAAATATTTATTTATTTATTTTAGAGGGAGGGGAGAGGGAGAGAGAATCTCAAGCAGAGTCTGCACTGAGCATGGAGCCCAATGTGGGCTCCATCTCATAACCATGAGATCATGACCTGAGCCAAAACCTAGAGTTGGATGCTTAACCCACTGTGCCACCCAGGGACCCCTGGAAATGGCATTTAAAATTTTAATTTGTTCATTGATAGTATATAAAAATACAGTTGATTTTTGAGTATTGATCTCATTCCTGCAACCTTACCAAATTCACTTGGTTTTGGTAGCATTTTTGTCATTTTCTATATAGACAAACTTGTCATTTGTTAAGGACTGTTTTCTTTCTTACTTTCAATCTGGATGGATTTTATTTCTTCTTAGTGCTTTATTACACTGACTATATAATCCAGTACCATACTGGTGAGAAGAGTCATCCTAACATTGTTCCTGATCTTAGGGGGAAACAATTAGTTCATTCACAAGTAAGTGTGATGTTAGCAATAGGTTTTCTATACATTTTTAGAAATCCTTTCTTAGGTTAAGGAAGTTTCCTTCTAATCATACTTTTCTGAGAGTTTTTAATCAGGATTGGATGTTGATTTTGTCAAATGCTTTTGTCTAGATCTAAAGATATGATAAAGTGTGTGTTAATATGGTAAATTAGAGTGATTTGCAAATGCTAAACTAACCTCCCATTCAAGGGCTAACTTCACTTGGTCATGATGTTTTTACACCTTATAGGGTTTGATTTATTAAAATTTTATTTAGAAGGTTTTATCTATGTATATAGGGGATATTTCTATCGATTTCTTAACTTATAAAGTCTTTATGGTTTTGATATCAGGGTAACACTGGCTTCATACGATGAGTCAGGAAGTACTCCCTCCTCTTCAATTTCTTTAAAAGTTTGTGTAGAATTGTTATTTCTTCCAGAGATGTTTGGTAAAATTTACCAATGAAATTATCTGGGTCTGGATTTTTCTTTGTGGGAAGGTTTTTACCTACAAATTCAATTATCTAACAGATATAAGGCCGTTAAGGTTATCTCTTTCTTCATAAATGAGCTTGATAGTTTGCATCTTTTAAAAGATTTGTACATTTCATCTACTAGCCCAGTGTGTTGGCATAAAGTTGTTCATAATTATTTCCTTATTATCTTTTTAAAATCTGTAGAAACTCTACTGATGTCATCTTACTAATTTCTGATGATAGTAATTTGTATCTTCTCTCTTTTTTCCTGATCAGCCTGGACAGTTTTATCGATTTTATTGATTTTTTATAAAAGATCCATATTCTCCATTGTTTTTGCTTTCTATAGCATTGGTTTTTGCTTACTTTAGGACTGACAGCTTTTTATTTTTTTAAGTTTCAGTACATTAAAAGTGACATTCCACTGTTTTCTAGATTACATTGCCTCCAATGAGAAATACATATGTTTTCCTTTTTTCTGGGTCCTTTTCAGATTTCCTCTTTGTGATTGATTTTAACCAATTTTTTTTTAAGATTTTATTTATTCGAGAGAGTGAGAATGAGAGAGAGAGAGAGAGCATGAGAGGGGGGAGGGGCAGAGAGGGAAGCAGACTCCCCACTGAGCAGGGAGCCTGAGCAGAGGCTCGATACCAGGACCCCGGGATCATGATTTGAGCTGAAGGCAGACGCTTAACCTACTGAGCCACCCAGGGGCCCCTGATTTTAACCAATCTGATTATGATGTGTTTAGTGTAGTTTTCTTCATTTTTCTTGAGTTTGTTGGATGTGTAGTTTTATAGAATTCATTACATTTTTATTTATTTTTTGCCATTATTTCTACAAATGTTTTTTGTGTACCCTCCTCTCTCTCTCTTCCTCTGGAGTCTCCAATTAAATGTATAATAGGTCACTTGAAATTGTCCCACAGATCACTTATTCACTGTATTTATTTTCTAGTCTTTCTTTTTTCATTGTTTCACTTTTCACCTTGGTTAGTTTCTCATCCTGTGTCTTCAAGTTCACTAGTCTTTTCTTCTACTATTGATCTCATGCAGTGTCTTTTTCAACTCACATCTCACACATTATCATTTTCATTTATAAGCAGTCAACAAATATTTGACAAAAGACTTGTAGCCATAATATATAAAAAACTTTTATCACCCCAAAACAAAAAGACAAATGATCTGATATACAGTGGGTAAAAGATTTTGACACTTAAGAAAAGTTATAGAAATGGGCAATAAACATCTGAAAACATGCTCAACATAATAGTTATCAGGGAAATGCAAATTAAAACCACAATCAAATACTATAACACAATCTTTTGAATGGCTCATCTTTAGGAAACAGACTGACAAAATCAAGTATTGGAGAGGATTGAAATTCTTTATATATTCTGGATACATTTCTGGTGGGAGTGTAAAAGGATAATACTTCTTTGGAAAGCAGTTTGGCAATTTCTTAAAAAGTCAAATATCCACTTACTTTACAACCCAGAAATTGAACTGCTGGGTTTTTACCAGAAAAAAACTGAAACAAAACAAAACAAAAAACCAAATGCCATATGTCCATATAAAGACTTGTAAAGGAATGTTCATAACAGCTTTATTCATAATAACAAAAAAGTGAAAGAATTCCAAATGTCCATCAATAGGACATTATTAGATAGATTGTGACTTATCCGTACATTGGACAACTTCTTGGAAAAAAAGAAAAAAAAATAACTACTATTACACCGAAGCATGGGTGAATCTCAAAAATATTATGCTGTGAGAAGCCAGATACAAAAATACACATATCTTCTATCCAATTTATATGAAAATCCCAAAATGACTATCTGGCTATGTATAGTTCCAGAAGGCAAATCAACGGTTGTTCAGGACCAAGACCAAGGGTTTTGTGTGTGTGTGTGTGTATTTTCCAAGAGTGGAATGGTGAGGTTGGGGAGAGATTGACTAAGAAAAAGGAAAAAAGAATTTTCTTAAGTAATGGATATATTCTACAACTGGAATGTGGTGATGGTTACATATAATATCATTAAACTACAATAAGTGGATCTGATGACATATAAATTATAGGTCAATAAAAAAGATTGATTTAAAAAATCAATAGATTTTTACTTGTTTTCGGTGAGTAGGCATTGTCACAATTTCAGAAATGGAGTATCAATTTTTTTTCATTTCTTTTACTATGTATGATACTATTTCCTGATTTAGCTATTTCAAACCTTGTTTATGAATCTTACACCATGGTAAATTCTCCCATACAGCCACTCCCTTTACTCCCCCTTCTTTATCTCAACAGAACTACAATTTTAAAAATGAAATGAACAGCGTTTACACTATTTATGACCATGCAAGTATTGTTCAATGCTACAAAATAGTGTATTATAATCACCATTTCTTTCTTACACAGTGTATTTTTCCTCCTGTTAATTGCCTTTCACTTTCATTAGCCTGGTTTTCCATGTATCTAAGAATTCTTTTTCCCTAAAAGCTCTATTATTTCTGCCACAGGTCTATCAATGATACTCTGCATAAAGTCAAACACATCATTCCTTGTACTTTCCTGGAGACGACCCTTCCTGAGTCTTCCAACCTCCTGCTCCAATCTGGACCTATTGACTTCTAGACAACTTCGAAACAGTTATGTTGGTACTTTCCTTCCCTGCTCTCCTGTATAAATTCATGCCTTTTTCATTCTTGTTTTACTCTCTAGTTTTGCTGGAGTTCATTATCCGGCTGCCTCCCACTTGAGCTTCTTGGGAGGCTCTTTGCCTCTTCTACAGATGCTTAGATTACAACTTTCTTCCCTTTGTTGTGTCAACATCCCAGACATCCTTCTTATTTCTTCCAAAATATTCATTGAAATAGCTTGTCTATTGTTTTCTCTCCCTTTCTTCTCAAGGGTTAATAATTTTAAAAATGTTTTCACTGTCACCTTACCAAGGTTTTGGGAGAGAAGAGAGAAACCTATGTGTTTAATTAATCATCATAAACTCTGGCATTGCATTGGAAACAAGGGACATATCCTTGATTTTAACAAAGGAGAGAAAATTCGTGCATGTCGATTTGGTGCTGTGAAGATGAAGGGATTCACATCCATGGGCTTTAGTTTTATCAGTAAAATATGAGCCTAGGTCCCCAGCTGAGAGTGATGATGGAGGAAGGCCTGTAGGTAGAAGGCTTTTGGAGAGAAGAAAATTTATCACACTGAATAGGAATTACAGCAATCAGAGAAACATGTTATGGGCTTATTTGTGACCCCCAAATACATATGTTGGAGTCCTAACCCCCAGTACCTCAGAATGTTATCATATTTGGAGATAAGGTCTTTAAAGAGGTGATTAAAATGAGGCTATGAAGGTGGGCCCTATGGCTGGTGGGCCTATGGTGGGCCCTATGGCTGGTGTCCTTATATGAAGAGGAAATTTAGACACACAGATTGATACCAGACACCTGTAAGCACAGCATGACAAATATGAAGACACAGCAAGGCAGCCATTTGCAAGCAAAGGAAAGAGGGCTGGAACTGATCCTTCCTATGGCCCTCAGAGAAAACCAACTTGCCAACACCTTGATCTCAAAACACCCAGCTTCCAAGTACTGTGAAAAAATAATTGTTCAAGCCACTGTGAATTTTGTTCTGGCAGCTCTAGCAAACTAATTCACATGGTAAGGTTGCTGGGCAGTGTTGAGTTCCAATATGGGGTTTGTGGTCATTTAAGCAGACCTCAGAGAGCTTTAAACAGAAACTAATAATCCTAATTAAGTGATTTTCTCCAGCAATATTCTGCAGTTAAGTTGGTTCTCAACAAAAGTCAAATGGTTGGGTGCATCCAGTAGATTTTCCAGGGAATACACTGGAGAGGCAAAGCACTGAAGGTGTATGTATTATCCTGATTAAATCATAAAGTACCCTCCACTTAGGGACCCAAAGCAGAAAATTAGGGGTTATACAAATGGTCACAAACTTCTGTTAATTCTCTTAACCTCCTTCCACCCCCACCATCCAAATTTCAATATGTAACTGCATTATTTTAATAGCCACCACGTCTTTCTATTCCTAGTCATTTCTTCTTTCAAGCCAGTCTCCACAATGCTTCCCATTATTTAACTAAACATTTTTGATGGCTCCCCATTACTTATAGGATAAAAGCCAAACTACTTAAAGTGTCATACAAGAACTTTCACAATCTGGTCACTGCCTCCATCTTGCCTCATTGTCTATCACTTCTCTTCCCCACTCACAAATACCCTATATATTGCAACTAAACTACTGGCAATTCCATGACTAATCATTAGACTGTTACTTCTACCTTTACTTCCTACCAGGCAAACTAAGAATCTGTTCAAAGATCACCTCTTCTGAAGTTAGTTTCCTCATTCTTCAGGTAAGGTTGACAAATGACCATTTCCCTGGATTCTTATTACACCTTATACTTACATCCATGAAGTCAATCTCATGCTGTATTACTTACACTGTGCCTTTTATCCAGTGAGACAGTAAACTCCTTG
Organism: Phoca vitulina; assembly: GCF_004348235.1. Classification (NCBI taxonomy): domain Eukaryota; kingdom Metazoa; phylum Chordata; class Mammalia; order Carnivora; family Phocidae; genus Phoca; species Phoca vitulina. The sequence goes on from NW_022589708.1 coordinate 78,167,166, forward strand.
AGCTTAATGATCAATAGCACCAGGATGTCATGATAGATCTTCCATAAATATTTGCAAAGTGAACAACTGGGTGACACACAGAGCCGTAGCTGTATTACAAAGGAGTGACTGTTCATAATGTACAGGTTGGCACATATTTTATTACAATATAATTATAATCAGCTGGGTGGCAATGAACTCTCTTGTTGATAAAAAAGATTAACTTTATGATGGCTATGGTGGTAACAGTTGTAGAGTTTCAAGAAGAAAAGTCAGCTGTTTCAACAGTATTGCTTTGGCCAAGAAGTGATTTAAAACAAGCTATAGCAGCTAGTGTACTATATTAAAATGAATATGGTCTTTAGATAAACCTAGTCCTGAATTCTACCTTTATTGTTTGTTAGCTGTGTGAACATGGGAATGTTGCTGACATTTCTGAGCTTCAGTTTCTAACCTGTATAGTGGGGATAAAATACCTCTCTTCTCATGAACTGCCTTCTATTTCTTCAGACTCTAAGATTTTAGCATCTTTTTCCTTCTCTAAGATTCAAGTTAACCATTCTGAGTTACATGAGTATCAAAGCAACATAGTTACAGTTTTAAGCAGGTCCCCTGAGCCCCTTCCTTCACCTTTCTCCTAAACAGCATCAGCTGTCACCATTTCCAGATATGAAAATAAAAGGTCAAACTAAATTGCTCATATGAATCAGAGACATTTCTGTAAACTACAAAAAGCGTTCAACAAGTATTTATACACCACTAAGAATGACATATTAATAACAGTTCAGCTTGGTTAAGCATTCAACTATCATGTGGCAGGTACTTTTCAGGTGCAATGAATCAAAAAAGAAAAAAAAACTAGTATGTCCACCAAAGCCTATACATCCCAATGGCAGATATTTAAATGTAAATCACGAATCATTCATATTAATGAAGGTAACAGTCAATGTTGGCAAATGAGATTGGCACTCTCATACATGGATCTTGCTGTTTTACAATCTTTCTGGAAAGCCACTGGCAATATGCATCACGATCTTTAAATGTTAGAGTTTTTAGCTCTAAATTCTATTTATCCATATAGACTCAATATATGTTTCATCTCTGGGTAATGGGATTGAATTATTTTTCTTCTACGTGTTTTGAAAATGTTCTATTAAATATATACATACATAGCAGTTACGATTTCTAGATACAGAAACTGAAATCCAAGTCACATTCATTATTGGGTATGATTATGGACAAGTTTCTTAAATATTTCCTCACATGTAAAATAGCCCCAGGTGATAGGATTACTGTATTTGGTAACACCTGTAAAGTGCTTGACTATTACATTCTGAAAAAGGTTTGAAAAAACAAACATCTTCAACTGGTGGACTGTAAGGTTCATTATTACATCCCAGAAAGGTTTTTTAAAATTTTTTTTTATTTTTAAAGATTTATTTATTTATTTGAGGTGGGGGGAGGGGCAGAGGGAGAGAGAATCTTAAGCAGATTCCCCCCAGAGCATGGAGCCCTATGCAGGGCTGGATCTCACCACCCCTGAGATCACCATCTCGGGAAACCAAGAGTTAGACCGGCTTAACCGATTGCGCCACCCAGGTACCTCAAAAGAGGTTTTTAAAATAAAACTTCATGTAACAGTTCTGATGAGTACCTTTTACTTTATTTAAATGTCTTTTAGCAATCCCAGAAGAAAATGCTATTTGTAGGAGTATGTGTAACTGAAAAAACTTTTTTTTTAAATTATGTTTAGGCAATTATTCTTTTGAAGAAAGGTAAACCCCCATCAAGTATCTCATACTTAAGCACAGATTCCAAACCACAGTTTGTAGCTTTTTGGAAGCTTTCATCCAAAATACATTTTATATCCTCTGTGACCTAGGAAATCTCTTGTATCTTCCCATCAGGGTAACGGAAAAGGAAACATGACAGAGACTGGACTAGACAGGACTATGAAGTATTAAAGAGTTTGAAGCCCCAGATATTCTATATGCAGACCACTACACTCATGCCTGCTGTTCAATAAGGCTGGTCCAAATGCTCATTTTTTTCCCCAGAGGTTAGTTTTTCGGTTCCAGAATCGGGTCAAGAGGTGGCAGCCCTGTGATCCGTCCAACTGAAAGGTGGTGGCTCCGGGTTAGGACCACTTCTTGGAGACATTGAGATGGTCGAGCTGGTCTCCCACAAATCTGTTGGGGGGGAACTTGGACATGCTGGCCGCCTTGATGGCCTCGAAGGCCGCCGCCCTGCGCTCCGCGGCGTGGCCGTACTCCTGCTCCGCGGTGAGATAGGGCATGCTCAGCCAGTAATGGTTCTCCGCCTCTATCTCCAGGCGACGGATCATCCTCTGCTTCGCGTGGAAAGACACGGTCCGCGGCCGCCGGTGCTTCCCGATCCACTGTCTGCCAGGAAGGCGATTGCGGCGGAGGAGGGCGGTCAGGAACATGGCACCTGCTGAGACAGGGCAGAAGTCGCTCCAGAACTGTTTGGCCGCGGGAAGAAGCAAACGCGAGCGCGCGCAACACGGTTCTCCTGCCACTCGGCCATCTCCGAGAACGCACACCGCACCCCAAATGAAGCGGGGAGCCCAACCAGGCGCGACAGGGAAAAGAAGAGGACTCGTGAAACAACGAAATATGCCAACCAACTCACCGACCGCGTTCCTCAAGACACCGCACACACTCCGCACGCCAGCGGACACGACCCCGGAAGTGCGCCCGTCCCTCGGAACCTCCTTGCCTCTTCGCGCGAGACTTCAGTTCTCGCGAGAGAGGACTAGTGCGTCGCCGCGGAGCCGGGAACGCTTCTGGCGCAAAGAGATTCAAACTAGTGGCGGGCGTAACCGGAGCAGTGGACTCTCCTTGCGTCTAGTGTACTGCTGAGGAGCCGTTACCCATGGATCTGATCCGAAGCTTCCACACGAAGCTACGGTCTCTGGCCATCACCCTAGACAGCGAGACGGCTCGGCTGCAGCGAGCGCTGGACGGAGAGGAGAGCGGTGAGTGAAGCGGGCGGGCGTTGTGGCGGATCGCGGCTACTACGACCCTCCCGGCCGCCCTCAGCCAGCCAGGAGTGAGGCATGTCAGAAGGGCCTTAACAAGTAAAAACCACACATTTGCAGAAAGGTTATTTGTCTACAGTGGTGAGGAGTGCTTCGAAAGAGATACGGAATGGGGGTGGTACACCTATCAAAATGCTGGCTGTTTGTCGTTAGCAGTCCCGAAGTGACAAGTGCCACCTTTACATTATTCTTATGCCCCCTCAAGTATGTTGTGGCTGTTTTCAGTTCTATGTACGACCACATTTGCTCTCCTCAAATAATGAAATAGCTCTATTACTGTGTTGCAAAGAGAAACAGCATAGAGTAAGAATGTAAATTGACAGATTGAACTCATAATGCATACAATAATTTATACATATTATGCTTTCAAGTCACATATAATGGGTATTTATCAATAAAAATACAATATAATTAAAATTAAACAAAATGCAGCAGGGTTCTTTACATGCATAGTGACTTTGTCTCACCCAAATGGTCCACAGTTGCAGGAAATGCCTGTTTTTCCCAGCCAACAGTATTGCCAACACAAACACTAGTATTCAATACTGCTTGCTTGCTTGCTTTTTTCTTCTTTTTTTTTTTTTAAAGTAATCTCTACACCCAATGTGGGGCTCGAACTCACGACCCAGAGATCGAGAGTTGCCTGCTCTTGCGACTGAGCCAGGCAGGCACCCCTGAATATTGCTCTTTAAAAAAAATAAATATAGCAGAATTCGTCACCACTAATCTTTATATTAGAAATTTTTTAAAAAATTGTTTCAAGAGTAGTTCAGATTTTGAGATTATTTTATAAATGTCATAATTGTAATTTGCCTTAAAATATGGTGCCCCACACAGCCTCCTTTAGTTTATTTATATTACGAATAGTGTTCCAGCCATTTAAAAATGTTTATTCTTTTGACTGTAAAACAATACATGTACATGGCAAAAAATTTGAGGTACAGAAAAGTAGAAAGAGGAAAACAAATATTTCCTATAACTCAACCATTCAAAGACACCACTATTAGTATTTTATTATTTTGTGTTTGTCTTCTCTCTCTCTCTCTCTCTTTTTTTTTTTTTTTTTTGTGAGCTCTAGGCCTAATGTGGGGCTTGAACTCATGACCCTGAGATCAAGAGTCATATACTCAAGGGACTGAGCCAGCTAGGTGCCTCTTTGGATTCTTGATATATAGCTGAATTGCTTTCTATGAAGTTTGTGCTAATTTACCTTCTTACCAGCATTTTAACTGTGTACACAAATTTTGCATTTTCTTCATTTGCAGCCAATATGTATTACAGAAAATATGGAATTGTTATAGAGAAAATGATCACCAAAAAATCTCACCTTTTGTGATCACAGTGATGAATCAGCAGGGAGTCTGCTGGGGATTCTCTCTCTCCCTCTGCACCTTGCCCCTGTGCGCGCGTGCTCTCTCTCAAATAAATAAATAAATCTTTAAAGGAATAAAGGCTACAATTCAATGGTTTTTTATAAATTCACAGAGTTGTGCAACCATTATAGTAGGTTTAGGTTTTCATCACCCTCAAAAGAAACCCTCGTGACTGTTAATATCCACTCCCCATAATCCCACCCCCGCCTACCACACTAGCCTTATGCAACCACTAATCTATTTTCGTCTGAATGAATTTGCCTATTCTGGATATTTTAGATAAAATGAATCATACGATTTGTAGGCTTTTGTGATTGACTTATTTTAGCATAATGTTGCAAGGTTCGTTCATGTCATAAGCATGTATCAGTACTTCATTTTATTGCTGAATAATATTCCATTGTATGGATATACCACATTGTGTTTATTCATCAGTTGATGAACATTTGGGTTGTTTCCACTTTTTAGTTATTATGAATGTATGTAAACATCTGTGGGTGAGTTTTTGGGTGAACATAATGTTTTCAGTTCTCTTTGGTATGCTCTTAGAATTGCTGGGTCATATGATAACCCTATGTTTAACTTTTTGAAGAGCTGCCAAATTGTTTTCCAAAGTGAATGCACCATTGTACATTTCCACCAGCAATGAATGAAGGTTGTAGTTTCTCCACATCCTCATCATTTATTATTTGTCTTTTTGAATATAGTCATTCTAGTGGGTATGAAGTATCACTGTTTTGTTGACTTGCACTTCCCAAATGAAAATTGGTCAGCTTTTAACAAGTGAAAGTAGATCTTCAAAGGAGGCATGTTTTAGAAAGAAAAATAGTATTTAAAAAACTGCTTTTACATGATGTATATTATACATATTGCAACTGATAGTAAGAAAAGTGACAGTACAATGAGTGAAGGATGTCTTTTCAATAAATGGTGCCAGGTGAGTTGGACACTCATATGGAAAATAAGAATGGATCTTGATCCTTACTTCTTGCCATATAAAAAAATCAATTCCAGGTAGATTGTAGCTCTAAATGCACAAGGCAAACAGTAAAGCACTTAGAAGAAAACGTAAGTGTTGTCATTGGCAAAGATTTTAAAACTAGGAACCAGAAGGTGCTCACCATAAAAAAATTGCTAAGTCAGATTACATTTTCTCCTTCTCCCTCCCTTCCCTTCTTTCCTTCTTGATCTGAGTACTGATTATGTAGGGTATATTCACTTTCAAAGTGCGTGAAGCTATATACTTACGACTTTTCTACTTTTCTATATGTATGTTATAATTTCATAAATTTTAAAAGAAAGGTCTTTACCCTTTTTTTTTTGGTAATTGACAAATTATGAATAAATATCGACAAGGATTTTATAATTCTAAGAAACAACACTAAATTATATTTTCTGTTCTTTTTCCTCTTTTTCCTTATTGCACTTTTTCCTTTCTGTATTCATATTGAAGACTGGGAAGATTACCCAATGAGAATTTTATATGACCTTCATTCAGAAGTCCAGACTCTAAAGGTATCACTTCTACAATATTAATAGATCATCTTTGTGTCATAATTTTTAAAATCTAGATAGACTTAGTCAAAAGATAAATTATAATGTACTTTTTTTCCTTATAAAAGGATGATGTCAGTATTCTTCTTGATCAAGCAAGTTTGGAAAGTCAAGAAAGCATTGGTTTCATAAAGGCAACAAAAGTACTGATGAAAAAAAATTCAGTGGATATCATGAAAATAAGAGAGTTTTTCCAGAAGTATGGATATAATCCACGTGCCAAGAAAGATTCAGGTATGAACAACTTGTATTTTACAGTATTTGTTTTAGTATTAAAGAAGGAAGGCAGCATGATTAAATATGACTACTCTGGGTTTGGCCATGGTTTCTGGTTCTGGCTCTGCCATTATGTGACTGTCATGCGTGATCATCATTTATTCATCAAACACTGTGCTAGATGCGGTGCTGATTGGTGGTGTAAAACAAAGACAGTCCTTGCTCTCCACAAGATATAAATCTACATGATTTTAGGATAGTTGGTTTCCAGTCTGCTCTGCCGCTAAATAGCTGAGAGACTAATCTTAAAGCATGCTATTTCCTTTTTCTTGTTCTCAATTTTCTCTTACTGTAGAATGAGAAATTTGGGGCATTATAAACTGATAAAGGCCTTTTTAAGTTCTACAGTTTTAATGAAGGTTAGTATAGCATGGTGGTTTAGAATTTAGAGCCAGGCTATCTGAATGCAAATCTCTAATTCCACCATTTATTAGCTGTATTATCTTTGACCAGTTACTTAACATTGTACTTCAATGTCTCATCTGTAAAGTGGAGATGTTTGTATCTACCTCTGAGGTTGTAGAAGGATTGAATGAGATAAAATTTGTTTAGAACAGTACCTGGCATGTTAATCACCCAGTGTTAACTACAGTTAGGCCCATACCTGTGAGTGACTAATTTCAGTATGCTTCATTGTCTTCGTTTCTATGAAGGGAATGATCTTTGTGCATAAGTAAACCATTAATTAAATTCAACAAATGTATATTGAGGATATGTGTGGAGGGTAAATTAAACAGTCTGCATGGTACTATGGAAAGAATTCAGTTGACTTTATTGTGAACAAGCTATGGATTCAAATACTGGCTCCACCAGTTACTACATGTTGCGTGACTTTGGATAATTTCTCTGAATTGCTTTTTCCTCACTTGCAAAATGGGAATGATAATACCTCCTTATGAGGCAGTGATATGGTGATGATTTTATTAATCTCATCAGTGATAGCCTTGTGATAAATACAAGAATAGATTTTTGGTAGCCTTTATAACATTTCTCCAAATTAACAGAAAGCACATTGCCTAAACAGAACTCAATGAATCAGCAGTTCTTCCAAGGGCCAAAAGCCATGAAATCAAAGTCTGTAACTTTTTTTTCTTTGTGTGGTACATTCTCCATATTTAACACGTCCTGGTTTATCATGTATGCAAAAATAGTACCCTATCCTAATTCATTTCCTGTTGCCAGTCAAAACAAAGAAAATACTACCTTTAAAGAAAACATGTGCTCCTCTTCACTTCCTCCAATCTGTTGGAGCTCTTAGCTGGCCCAGGAAATGCACAGCCTAAATTTATCCCTTTCCTATTCATTTGGATCCAGAAGATTGTGGCAGGAATCTGTACCAATGTCTGATAGCCCCATTTTAACTATGGACCTTCCTTTAAAAGATGAAGCAAAGAGAAACAAAAAAGGTCATTATCAGACTTAGAAAAATATATTCCAATTCATAACAAGAGAAGTACAAATACTTTCTTCTTAAAAAGAATGCAACAAACAAATTTTGGAGAAACTTTTTCCCATTTCTTTCAATATGTGCAATTGTTACAATTCATATTTCCAATTTGGCAACCAAATGGTATCTATTCAAGGTCATCTGAAACAGATCTTTGTATTAACTCCCTCCCTCCTTATTCTTAAACAAATGGTAGTGTTTGGAATCAAAGGATGTGGGTTCAAGTCTTGGCTCTTTAAATTTTAATCAGCTGAGTGTTTTCCAAAATGTTTGGTACCTTTATCTATAAAAACAAGGAAAAAATATCCTAAGATACGTCATGCTTGAAACAGTTAATACAAAAATTAAATGGAGAAACATTCAAATGCTTGTCCCAGGGGGGATTCTAAACACATTTTCATTTGTCTTCCTTCATCTTATCCTCTCCATTTTCTCTTCCTTTCTGGTACCCTTTCTAAATACTGGTTCGTTTTTCTTCTCCACTGCATGCTACACATTTTACATCTGTCCTTCTGCATTTTCTTACACCCATTCCATTCTCCATACCTTTTATAAAGATTTTATTTATTTATTTGACAGAGAGATATAGCGAGAGAGGGAACACAAGCAGAGGGAGAGGGAGAAGCAGGCTTCCTGCTGAGCAGGGAGCCCGATGCGGGGCTCAATCCCAGGGCCCTGGGATCATGACCTGAGCCGAAGGCAGACGCTTAACAACTGAGCCACCCAGGCACCCCTCCATTCTCCATACCTTGTTATCTCACTGAAGCCCTGTCATTTATTAAGCTAATCTCTGCCCACATCCTGGCCATATCCACATGTCTTCTTTCTGGTTATCCTCTTTGACTTTCTGTTGGCTCGCACTAAAAGCTAGTATTTCTCCTTCTTAAACTCTTTCTTGGCATCATAGTACTATCCCGGACCTTTTAACTGCAACTTGGGTCCCACACCAAATTCATTAACCATTAATGTATGCAGGAAATGGCAAAGGATTGTGGGGAAAAACATAGTTGTTATTCAATTATTTAGTCTGAAATGCTCAGTGTGGTGGTTAGGCATATGGGGTCTGGAGCCAGATATAACCTACTCAGGGTTGAGAAACTATAGGTCTTTCTAATGCTCTCCTGTTGTTTTCCTCAACCAGGCTTTTGATACAGGTGTTCCAGACTGAGGATAAAAATTTATTTTGGTGTAACAGTCTTTCCTTTTTAACTTAGGCATCTGTAAATGAAAAATCTAAAATAATATTATACTTTGTGTTAAGTCTAGATCATAGTTAATTCCACCCTGTGCTTAATGTCATAAAATGGTAAAATTGTTCTACAATCTATTAAGAGAGATGGGTAAATCACAGTAACTGAGGAAGTAAGGATATTCGACTTTTATTTGCATTGATTTTTCATCTTTTAACATTTAAGTTTACTTCTTAAATGTGTCATCAAAATGGGATATGGCTACACAAGAGGTACATGTCAGGAATTTCGTAAAGGGACCATTGAAATAAAACTTTAGAGACTAAGGAGGGAATCAGGACTTTTGCTGATTTGGGACCTTTCAGATGGAGCTGTTTTGTATGGTTTTAGTACATGGGATTTTGTGGTTTGATGTTTGACCAAAATATGACCTCCTTGGTTCTTCCTCACAGTGGATGAACAAGAAATCATTGACTCTGAATCAGAGTCCACTAAGCATGAAAATTTTCAAATGCCTGATGTGAAGGACAATCTGTCTGATCCTGCTGTTCCAAGCACTTCTGGTTCTGAGAAGTCTCCACGGAGTCCACAACTTTCCGATTTTGGACTTGAGCGGTACATGATATCCCAAGTTCCAGCAAACCCTCCACAGGCGGTAAACAACCATGAAGAAGAGCCAAAAAATTTAACTCCATCTTCTAAACAGTCACTAGTTAAAGTACTAAAAACTCCAAAATGTGCTCTAAAGATGGATGATTTTGAGTGTGTAACTCCTAAATTAGAACACTTCGGTATCTCTGACTGTACTGCGTGTTTAAATGAAGATTACACAATGGGACTTAAAAATATGAAGGAGAATAAATGGTAAGCCACTTTCATAAAAGGTAACTTTCTAAATCTTTTGTATGTATTGATTTTTCCTAGAAGAGATATGACATTTCAGACAGTAACTTTCCTTCGAATGGTTTTCAGATACTTCACATTTCAAACTTCCCTGAATCAGCAATTCTGTGAGTAAAGTGTGAGCTCTTAGATTTCTGGTTAGATGCTGTAGGAGTAATACAGGCCTGAAAGAGTTTGGTGTTTGGTGGGATAGAGAAAGGGTAGAGTCAGTAAGAACCTGTGAATGATTTTGCATGGAGATGTGGGGAGAGAAGACTTGGGGATCCAGGATAAATCAAAGACTTTGTTTTGTTACCTGTAATGATGCATGGGAAAACAATGAAGACAGGAAAACCTGCAGCTTGGGTTAAAGGTGAATGCGCTTCCATGTTGATTTAGAGGTCCCAGTAGAGGTGTTCTTGGGTGTAGGTATATTAATATGAATTGGGAGCTCAGTGACCAGTTTTTGTGCAGTGAATAGTGTGGAAGTGGTACTTAAAGAGTTACAATGAAAATGAAAATACCCCATATTAAAGCAGCCAAGCAAGAGCTAAAGATAAATCCGTATCTTTAAGAACTGTAATTATTAAAGAAGGCAAATAAACATTCAACTTAAGGAGTCAAGTAAAAACCCACAATTGTGAGAGAGAAGGGAGTAAACACCAAAGATAAAATAAGAAGTCATTATAAAAGATTTTTAGGAGAGTAGAGTTGATAAATCTAAGAACTGGTTCTTACTTAAACGTAAATGCAAATGACAAAATTAGGAATAAAAGGCTATATTTATTATTTTTAAAGCTATTAGAAATACGATAGGGCATAGTATTGGGAAATTTGGAAAGTTCAGATAAATGAAAACTTTTTGAAAATAATACACAGTTATTAAAATCAGCTTGAAGTAGAAAACCTGTATAGACCATTGTATTATGGGTCCCAGCACCTCACCTGGACTCTTCAGATTCATAAAACCTCTGTTTTCCATTTCCTCACTAGTAAAATGTATATAATCATACCCATCCTGCTTACCACACAGAGTCAGTGGAGTATAATGGATAGCAAAGTTATAAATTGCCTTAAGAATGAGATGCTATGAAAATAATGACCTTTAAAAAGAACTGTCGTTATCAGGGGTCTACAAACTACTGCCACAGGCCAAATCCAGCCTGCTGCTTATTTTTGGTAAATAAAGTTTTATTGGAGCATAGGCTAAAAAAAGTTCTTTTTCTAATAGTAGAATAAGACAGAAAAATGCTGCAGTTTAGTTTATGAGATTGACATACCCTTGATACAAACACTGACAGCACACAGAAGGAAACTACAGCTGATCTAATTTATGAACATGGATGTAAAATCCCAGTTAAAATACTCACAAATTGAATTTAACAGAATATTAAAAGTATAGTGGACAACTTTCAAGTTAAGCTTATCCTAGGAATGCAAAGATAGTTTAATATTTGGAAACTCATAAAATACTTTATTTTAATGACTTTATAAAAGAAAGGATAATCTCAATAGATACCAATAAGGAATTTGATAAAATTTGACACTCATTCATCATTTAAAATGCTTGGTCAAACTCGAAATAGACTACTTCATTAACATGATAAACTATGGATATCTCACTTAGTAATGAAGCTATCTTGATGGTTTTGAAACCATGAGCTATATAATTCCTATATTTGAACTAATGAGTTAAACGTATGGCTTACCCTTAAGTCAGAGTTTCTTAACCTGCTTCTAAGTCACACCTGTCGATACAAAGTGGTGTATAACCTTTTTTGAGCCATGGATATACATTAGTTAAAAAAAAAGATTAGTTCCATGGGACTTCTGTTCCATAAAACAGAACTGAATGTTTGTCCAGACTTGATGATACATAGTAAGATTGAATTTTTTCCCAGAGATTCAATATTAACTTTTTTAATCTTATAATTTCCCTATGAATTACACCAGTGAAGAGGCCATAGAACCAGAACCAATGACCAGTGATAATTTCTTTGCCACTCCTGGCCTCCAGCAGTTGAAAAAAAATGGTAAGTGTAAAAATCACATTACTTCTCAGCTATCCTCTTTCTAGATTATCTTTGTACAAAAATGGTTCTGTCATCTTAGACATTCTCATAGCCCCCCTGCATCTTTTCAGTTCATAACATTGAATTATATAAAGTACCATCCCATCCAGGTGCAGCATGATTTCATACTAGAGAAAGATATAACTCTCTGGTATGTTTTTCATATTTTTCCTGATTATAGTCAATATCTGTCAGCTTGTTGTTTTTAACATTTTAACCTAAAACATAAATATTCAGTCACCAAACTTTTGATACAGAGCCAATAAGTACCTTTTTTTTTTTAAGATTTATTTATTTATTTTAGAGGGGGAGGGGCAATAGAAGAGGGAGAGAGAAACTTAAGTAGACTCCGAGCAGCAGAGTTCAGAGCCGGATTCGGGGCTTGATCTCATAACCCTGAGATCACGATCCCAAGATTACGACCTGAGCCAAAACCAAGAGTCTGATGCTTAAGTGACTATGCCATCCAGGTGCCCCCAATAGTACCTTTTTAAAATACAGCATCAGCTATTGATTAGAATTCAACATATTTTTCTTACATAAACCACACTCAGAATACATTAGCTACCATTTCAAATTCTGTTTTTTTTTAAATACTACAAGAACTTAGAGAAAATTTTCATGTAGTGTTTTCGTATTTGTCCCACCAAACATGAAAACATTAGTTTTCACAAAAATATAAAAAATTCTAGAGTTTGTGATTTTTTTTGATTAATTATTTACAATTGTCTAATCTATATCAAATTTATTGTATTTTTTGAAGTAACTTGTCTTTATCAGGTCTTTCCAAGTTTATGAACATATTTTCAAAAAAATTCTCTTTTTGTACTAATTTCACTGACATATACTATTAAATTATGTTCCTAAATTATCAAGTACTTCTGGCATAAACAGAAGTGAAAAAATACAAATGACTTCTAGTAAACCTAGAGCTCAGCTTGTAGGAAAGAAAGAGGCTGTCTGTACCAAAGAGAGGGAGAGAGTGGACCACCACCTCGTATATACCCAGAGTTAATTCCCAATGGAGCATAAACTTTTTAGAAAATGATGAAGGAGGAGAATATCTGTATAACTTCTAAAGTGGGATGGATTTTTTAAAGAATAGCTTCCTGACTGAAAGCCTTCAGTGTACCACAGGCAGTGTATCTTACGAAAGGAGTGGCAAGCTTAGGCTTATCTACTAGTACTTTGGTTAAGTGGAGGCTTGTTAAGAGAGTTTCTGTTGTATTTTAGCTTGACCCTATTCTTGCGCCACAAAAGTACCATTATTGCAGTCCATACTTGGGAAAATTTAGTAACTTGTTTACCATTTTCTTTATTTACTGTTGCTTCTTATATCCCACTCATTCTTTCTGGGTTTAGTTTTCTTCTTGTTAAAGCACATCCTTCAGCAGTTCTTTCAGAGATGTTATTTCTAGTCTGTGAGAAGTCATCTCTGGTTTTGTGTCTGAAGACATCTTTTTTTCCTTCTCATTCATTTTTGAACAATAATTTAACTGGATATAGACAATAGGTTGACAGTTGACTTTCTTCAATATTTTATAAAGAAATTATTTCATTGTCATCTGGTGTCCATTGCTGATAAGCAGAGTGCTGTGGGTCTAACTCGATTTCGTTTGTAGATTTTTGGTCTTTTCTTCCCAGTAGTAGGTTTTTTTGTTTTTTGGTTTTTTTTAATTTTATTTTATTATGTTATGTTAGTCACCATACAATACATCATTAGTTTTTGATGTGGTGATCCACGATCCATTGTTTTCGTATAACACCCAGTGCTCCATGCAGTACGTGCCCTCCTTAATACCCATCACCGGGCTAACCCATCTCCCCGCCCCCCAAGATTTTTGTCATTATCTTTGATATTCTACATTTCTCTGTAATTTTAAAATATGTTTATTTGTTTTTAGATGTTTAGATGTATATGTTTAGAATTTGGTATGATTTTCAAACTAAGGACCCATGTCATCAATTTTGGAAAATACTCTGAGATTATTTCTTTAACAAAATTACCTCTTCCCTAATTCCTCAGTTTTTTTCTCCTGGAGTTCCTGTAAGCTATATTTTAGAATGTTATCCTTCAGTCTCCTTGGTTTGTTAAATTCCCTTTGATATTTTCCTTCCTTTTCTCTATGCTACCTCATGCTTTAGTTAGAACTTTTTTCCACTTTGCTATTTTTCTCTTACCCTGAATCTAAATTACTTTTTTTTAATCTATTGAAGTTTTACTCTGGTGACTACATTTTCTGTTTTATACATTTTTCTTTCAAATGTGACTCTTCTTTTTCCTTCCACAATACTGTTCTCTTGCCTCATGATTTCTGTGCCTTCCTTTATCTCTTTGAACATTTTAAACATGTATCTGGAAGACCGTTTAAGATGTGGGTACTTTTGTTTATTGCTCTGATTCTCTTTCTTGGAGGTGCATTTCCTCACAGGCTTTCGATTTTTAACTGTGAACTCCTCTTCAGATGACGCTGTTTTCAGTGGAAGTTCTGGGAGCCACGGGTTGTCCTGTGGAGCTGTTTCATGCTCACCCCAGCCAAGGCCCCACGGTTTACCAGTTGCACACAGGTTTTTAGGTGAACTGCTTGACTCAGGATGCCTGCAACTGGACTCAGAGGGTGAACTCAGAACCCACAACGCTGTGCTGCGTGGAGTTGATATTCTGATTATCAGTTTTTTCTGAAGACTTAACCCTTAGCCTAGCTGACTTCAGTCTGTTCCCCTGGAGCCGGCGCCAGTGGGCAGGTGTTTTCCAGTTTCTGCTTCACACACCTCACTGCTCCCGCAGGCTCTTGGCTTGCTGCAGTGTGCTCTGTTTCAGTGCCTCCTCAGCTGGAGCCTGTGCCCTTAACTTCCGTGTGTGCTAGTCTTGGAATCCCAGGTGTTTGGGTGTCTACATGGAAATTTCAGATTAAGATTAAGATTAGCATCTTAACTGAATTTGCTCCAGATCTTTCTCTTCATGTTATACTAAAGCTAAATCCCCACTCTGTTGTTCTCCTTCCCTTCCTCCCCTAAAGTGATGATGATTGTAGAGTTGTGTTGTTTGAAAATTTCATTTAAGTTGCAACATCCAATTTGTATTCTTCTGCCATTTGCTTTTTTCACTCAATTCATGTAAATCCAGTTCATCTATTTTAATTGTTAAACGTTGTATGAGTAAGCCATATTTTATTTATTTACTTGCTTATTAAGGAGTAGTTGTTTTTTACTATTACAGGCAGTGCTCTGATGAAATTGTTCCTTGTACACATGTGTTACTCACATCTAGGAGTGGAGTTTCTAGATCAGAGGGGATGCACATCTTCCCATATTCTAGAAAATGCTAACTTGCCACTTGAGAGTGGTTGTCCTGATTCTCACCAGCAGTGTTTACATTTGTTTCTCCATCTTTTTTTTTTTTAAAGATTTTATTTATTTATTTGAGAGAGAGAATGAGATAGAGAGAGAGAGCATGAGAGGGGGGAGGGTCAGAGGGAGAAGCAGACTCCCCGCTGAGCAGGGAGCCCGATGCCGGACTCAATCCTGGGACTCCAGGATCATGACCTGAGCCGAAGGCAGTCGCTTAACCAACTGAGCCACCCAGGCGCCCCATCTTTTTTTTTTTTTTAAGATTTTATTTATTTATTTGACAGAGAGAGACACAGCGAGAGAGGGAACACAAGCAGGGGAAGTGGGAGAGGGAGAAGCAGGCTCCCCGTAGAGCAGGGAGCCTGATGCGGGGTTCGATCCCAGGACCCTGGGATCATGACCTGAGCCAAAGGCAGACGCCCAACAACTGAGCCACCCAGGCACCCCTCTGTTTCTCCATCTTTACCAGCACTTGATTTTTAGACTTCATAAAATTTTGCTAGTCTTGTCATTTTTCTAACATTTACTTTTTCTCTTTGATTTTTTTAAAAGTTTATTCATTTATTTTAGAGAGAGAGAGAGTGTGAGCAGCGGGGAGGGGCAGAGGGAGAGACTCTCAAGCTGACTCCCCACTGAGTGCAGAGCCCGATATGGGGCTTGATCTCATGACCCATGAGATCATGACCTGAGTCAAAACCAAAGGTCAGCCGCTTAACTGACTGAGCCACCCAGGCACCCCTCTTTGATTTTTTTTTAAGATTGCTTTCATGATACTATGTGTTAGAGGTATTAAATGTCTGTATAGCCATGATTCTGTTTCTGGGATCTCTTTTTAAAAGTTCTGATAGTCAATTACGGCTTTAGAATAAATCCTAATGTCTTAGAAGGTAGGTGACCTCCTTGCCCTCTTCCTCCTCCTGTTTCTTCTTCAGAAATTTTATTTTCTCCATAAAGATCATACAGATTTTAATAGATTTACATGTAGGTGTCTTGTTGTCTTTGTTGCTGTTGTAAAAATGTATCTTTTTTTTTTTTTAAAGATTTTATTTATTTGAGAGAGAGAGAGTGAGAGCGAGCATACAAGCAGGGGGGAGGAACAGAGGGAGAGAGAGAAGCAAGCTCTCCACTGAGCAGGGAGCCTAACACGGGGCTTGATCCCAGGACCCCAGGAATCCTGGGATCATCACCTGAATTGAACGCAGACGCTTAACTGACTGAGCCACCCAGGTGCCCCCAAAAATATCTTTTCTCAAATTATGTTTTTAATTGTTTGTTGCTCTTTTGCTAGAACTATTTATATTTTATTTATATTTATAAATATCTTTTCTCAAATTGTTTGTTGCTCTTTTGCTAGAACTATTTATATTTTATTTATATTTACATTTATTTTATATATTGCTCTTATACCTTGCAGCCTTGCTGAGCTTTTATTAGTGCCGATGATAACTAGATAAGCAAATACAGTTTTGTTTCTTCCTGTCTAGTCAAGCACACATGATAGCTATTTCTTAAGTTATTAAAAATGAAGTGCACAAATTATATTGACTATGATTATAACCTAAAAGTTGAAATAAGTTGCTTATTTCAACTTTATTTTCAAATGTGTATTCTCATGCCATTGCTTCTGTCTTTTAGGTGCCAACTACACGGATTCTCCCGTGGCACCTACATTCTGCACTCCTGGTTTGAAAATTCCTTCTACAAAGAACAGTACAGCTTTGGTACATTTCCATAACATTGAAAGCTCTAATCTTTTTCCTGATGACTCATATACACTACTATTTCTAGCCTCAGTCTGTTTTAAAAACGTAGACTATTATATGTTAACTATACGTCAGTTGACAAAACCCACTTAGATTAATGCAGGCTTTAAAAATATTTTTATATCTTTCTGGAGGGGAATTTAGCAGCATATAGCAAAAGCTTTAAAATTTTTTCATACCCTTTAACCATATTTCAGAATTTCTTTTAAGGCACATTGGCACAAAGAATTATAACAAGGGAGTTATAGAAGAAGGAACAGCATTATTTATAAGAGCAAAGAATGGGAAAAACCTGAATGTCAAAGTGGTAGTGGAGAAGTGAAATACACTAAGGTATATGTTTTAAAGAACAAATAAGAACATAAAAAGAATGTTTTTCAAGAAATTTTAATGAAGGAAAATGACATGCCTGTGTATGAATATACAAACACACACAATATACTTTATTTCAAAGAAAAAGAATAAAAGAATGGATAGAAACACACCAAAATGTGATTATCTATCTCCAGGTGATAGATTTAAGGATGATTTTTAGGGTTTTTTCAAATATTTCTCAATGAACAAATACACTATAAGCATACCTCATCCCTTTTTTAAAGTTGCTATGAACACTTAAGACAACCAATGCAGAAGACTGGGCTGTCCATAAAATGTGACAGTACATCTGTGGAGCTAATTTTTTATTTTTAAATATTTGATGAATTTAAAATTGAATAGCCCCATGTAGCTTGTCGCTGCTGTATCGGACAGTGTAGCTCTAGACCAACAAAATGCGGTTAGTATCAGTTGAAGTGTCTCTCAGGTTATTGCCTGCTAGTACTTGCCTCTTACACTTAATCCACTCCTTGTGTTCCAGTGTGGAAGGCCCTGTACTAGTGTGACTCTCCCTCTTTATTAACTCTGACCCTAGGGAGATGAAGGGATTTACTGGATTGGTGAGTTTAGCATGAATTGCCTGCTAAGCTTACTTGCGTCAGACGGGCTTTCTTGGTCTCGAGAGTGAGGGCGTGTGGTAACACTTGTGCTCATCCGTGCTATTACTCTCACCTGGCCCAGCTTAGTGCTGCCCGAAACTGGGTGGGTAAAATCCATCTAAATCGGGTTCAGTCAAGCCCGTTTAGTTTTCATATTAAGCTGTAGCTCAGCCATTATCAGTAATGAGTGATGGTATTTTGTCCTCCCTATGCCGTTTCTTTGTTTTCTCAATTTTCTTTAGTAATTGGCCGAAGAAGAACAGGTCATTTTTGTGCTTACTTCTGTGTCACTTTTGTGCAATAGAACTAAAATTGACTAATAATTTTTGTTCACTGTATTTTATGCCATCATAATTTAATGATTTCTTTTTGTTCAATAGGGGTCCACAGATTATCCATTATCAAAAACAAATAGTTCATCAAATGATTTGGAAATGAAAGACTGTACATCATTAGTTTTAAATTCAGACAAGTGTTTTGAGAGTTTTGCGGATCCCTCTTCTCCTGTAATTTCTTCTTATGAGAATCTGTTGAGAACACCTACACCTCCAGAAGTGACTACCATTCCAGAAGATATTCTCCAGGTGGTATTTCCAGGCTGTTTCTTTCTCTGATACATTCTTTTCAAAATTAGATATTTATATTAAAGACCTGATGAAACTGTATATAAACTGTCTTATTTCTCATTGGGCTAATGGGCTGGTTCAAGTACTGAGAAAATCTAAATTCTGTGCCCTTCTGAGAGTACCTCGCTGAGGCTCTTCTGAGCTGAGTACAAGCTCATGACTTCATCATACTTTTATGCCCTCAATGCTGCATTACCTTTAACTACATGTTCTGAAATGTATTCTTAGAATATTTTGTAATAATTGTTCAACTGCAATTGCCATGTTGACCATTGTTTTCATTGGAGGTATGTCTGGCAAAATCAGAAATGTCATTTACCCTACATTGCCCAGGGTAGGGTATCATGAATAGCTTAGATCAGTGTTTCTTGAACCCAAAACATCTTGGACCTCAGTTTGAGAAACATTGATTTAAATGTTAGAATATCTGATTCTTTAGTACATCATTTACCTCGAGTCTACTCCTGATCTATATACCGACTGCCAGATCTACTGAATAACCACCAGTCATGCCCCCCACACTTAATGGAAGTTAGAGTACTCGGCAGAATGGCTTAGGCAAGTGGAATTGTTAAGAACCGTTCTAGCAACTGACCCAGCTTGTGGAGAGCTGTGGGAAGGATGAAACTACTTGGAAGAATACCTAAATGCCATTAGAGCAGACTCATCCTGTGGTAATCAAGAAAGTAGTTGTTAACCCTTTTTTCTTTGTCTTCTGTTTTCCTGGGCATTATAAGAAGTGGAGTGAGCATATTCTGCCTTTATAGGAGTTATCTAGAGTTTCCACTTTGCTGTGGTTCATCCTTCTCTTTTTATTTCTACATGAAAGAGGGGAAACCTTGTATTTAATGTATCACCTATGTATGAAAAAGCTGATATTTCAGACTCTTTATAATCTTTAATAGCTGATGATCTTTCTTTTGAGCATGTATCTTGCCTCCTTCCTATATACATTTTCCCTAACAACTTTGTAAAGGCTTAATTTGCTCTCAGGGATGCATTGCTGCTTACTCCTATTAATCTTAGAGTACATTTTAGAAGGCTTTAGAAAATCAAGCCTCCAAATTCAATTCTAATAACTCCATCTTTTCTTTGCTGTTGAACATCTGTCTGTGCTGCTGAAAAATAACTGTTTCAAATAATCCCGATCTTTAAATTTTCCTTGGCTTTTCTTGAATGTTTTATAAGACCTTCCAAATTTGTTGTGTTGTTCCAATGACTTGATAAAAAGGAATGTTTTGTTTCAGATTTTATCAAAATACAACTCAAACCTAGCAACTCCAGTAGCAGTGAAAGCCATGCCACCCAGCAAAGGGTTCCTCACTAAATACGAAGGACTGAACATCCGAGGTGTTGGCAACAAAGAAAATTGGTGAAGGTATGTTACCGTTGTAAATAAATTATCTGTATTATTTGAGGAGAACATTTAAAAATTAACATTCGTATGGTAGTAAAAAAAATTTTTAATTTTTTTTTTGGGGGGGATAGTAAAAAATTTTTAATTGACATTTGCCAGCTTAGGTTAACAGCCTCTCTTTTGATATAGAGCTTGTTATCCCTGGAATTCAGACTCCCACACGAACACGTGGGATGACCTCATTGGGAATCTATACCCAATTATTTTATGATTGTAAAAATATATAGCCATAATATTGTCATTTGTTTTATTGATGTCTATTTATTATGCTTGATTAAATCTTAAAAAAAAATTGTATCTTTTTGCAGAAATTCTAGTGGATCCACCCATTGTAGAAACTGAACAGAAAGATGAAAGCAGAGCTGGACTTACTTTGTTATTCACATTGCCCTACATCTTCCCCCTTTATAAAAACCAACCCATATTAAAGATGAACATGGACACTGGTGTCATAATGTGGTTTGTTGTTTTTGTTTTTTTTTTTTAAGTAGGCTCCATGCCCAGTGTGGGGCTTGAACTCATGACCCTGAGAACAAGAGCGGCCTGCTCTACTGACTCAGCCAGCTGGCACCCGTTATACGCTTTTTATTGAGATTTGATTTAGTTTAATCTCGGTCTCACAGTTTTCAAAGATTATTACTATTACATTGATTTCACATTGATCCTGCCTAATCTGACAGAATGGCTGAGTAATATTAGGAAGCAGGGCAAATAATTTAAAATTTTTAAATGTTACTCAGGCAAGGCCACCCCGATCTTCTCATGGCGAGGTGGCATTGCTGTCGGCTGGAGCTGGGCTTCTCCCCTGATTCTGGCTCTGCCCTGGTCCTGTCTCCTCTCACAACTGTCCCAGAGCCTTTCACACCATTTATTTCAGCAGTGCTTTTAAGACTGTTGTCTACAAATGGCAGCTTAAATAACTTGAGGAAAAGGGAGGAATCTGCAGGTCTGGGTAGCTGTACCGCAGGTCTCAGTTGGAAACAGGGACTCACCTGTCAGGCTGTGGGTTTTTCTTGTTTTTACTCCCAGCTTTTTACTTCGTGTCAGTTTTATCCTCTCAGATCAGCTCTTTCCATCACATGGCTGCTGACATCTCCAAGCATGCTCTCCAGCTTGACCACCCAGCAAACCCTGAGCCTCCATCTGGAAGGTTCTGATGACTCTTCCTGGGCTGGGTACCCTTCTATGGATTGTCACCTGAGAGCCCAGGAGGCAGGAGACCCTTACCTCTCGAGCCCTCTGATAGCTTCAGGCTGCCCTGTCCAGCGAGTCCAGGATTCTTCCCATTTAAGTATAAGCGGGAAGTAGTTCTAAGTTCATGCAGGTATTGTTGGCAAACTCCAGATTACAGCCAAAGGGAAAATGACCTAGCCTATTGCGGAGACCACTTAAAAATTTGCAAAGAAACAGTTTGCACGTATCATGACAAGGTGCTTCAAAGGCTTAGATTTGGGAAATTTGATGCAGTAAAGACTACCCTCTCTTGGGACGCCTGGGTGGCTCAGTGGTTAAGCGTCTGCCTTCAGCTCAGGTCAGGATCCCAGGGTCCTGGGATCGAGCCGTGCATCGGGCTCCTTGCTCAGCAGGGAGCCTGCTTCTCCCTCTGCCTGCTGTTCCCCCTGCTTGTGCTCTAACAAATGAATAAATAAAATCTTTAAAAAAAAAAAAAAAGACCACCCTCTTTTATGATGGTACCTTGAAAGTTCAGTGTGAAGACTTGTCACATTGTGCTCATCTTGTCAGAAAATCGTCACTAAAACAAAACTTTGTTCTAGGAATTAGTGTGTGGTTATATTTGTTAAGTATAGTGTAAAATATATATTTTCAAGGTAAAGCTCTGGTCTTTATATGCGAGGGCTCCCAAACTGCTGTCAAACTCTTGTTCGCTGTTTTCCATAGCTACATGCATGGAGATCCACAGAGCGAATGAGACAGCTCGAGGAGGGGCGGGTAGCTTCAAAGCAAACTCAGGACTGAACCCTGGAGTTCTCCTCGCTTTGGAAGACAGATGCAGAGCAGTCTAGCAAAGGAGGTTGAGAAGAGACTAGTGAAGCAGTAAGAAAATATATCACTGAGTGATCGCTTCTGTCAAATTGATGGTATTGACAGCACTGATTAATTTTGAAGGGGACCTAGGAACTGCAGTGGACTGAAGAGAAGGGGGGTGGGGTGAGGAGCAAAGGGAAATGAAGAATGTTGTAGTAAACAAGTATTTCTGGTTGGCTGCTAGTATCCCCAACTTGTTTTGATGGCCCCCCAAATTCCATTTGTCCAAAACTTTTCTTTCTCTGACCCTGCTTTTCTACTATAATCCCAGTTTGTTCAAACGACGATGCTTCCAGCTTATCAAGCTTCAGGTGTTAGGATCTTGCAAGCCTGTTTCTTGCTTAAAACCCTTGCAGCGTCTGCATATTGCTCTCAAAATGAAATCCAACATCCTATGTAATCTGACCTTTAGGTTACTTCTCCCTGTTCTCTTGCAACTTGTGCTCAACCACACAGGCCAACTTTCCTTTCCTTTCCTTCTTTCCTGCCGCGGGGCTTCACATACACTGCTACTTTATCCTACCCACTCTGCTTAGCTAACACCCTCGCCTCCATCTGCCCTCAATGCCTGGTTTGTCTGCCCACCCTACTGGCCCTTTAAAGGAAAGCAATATTCTGATTTCCTGGAAGAACTGACAGCCCAGCTCCAGGCTCAACCAAGCAGTATCACAATCCCCGACCCGTGTGGTCAGTGATGGGCATATGACCCGTCAAGTCAGCGAGAGCCCATTCTAGGACTCTGGGAACTGCTGGGAAACACTTCTTTTCTGGGTGTGCACATGCACACCTGGAGCTCCTGGCCACCCTCTCACACGTGACGGGAACGGAGCCAAGCAGGAGAGCAAGAGGGAGCTGAGGTCTGACAACTTGGAGCCGCATCAGCCAGCTGGGCCCACAGCCAGCTTGCTCTAGCCTGGGATTCTTTGTTAAACGCTTCATAAACTTCGGTGCTATGCTAGCGGAGTTTCCTTGTTTTTTGAAAGGAGCTTCGGGTCTCAGGTGAAATGTCATTTTGTTATTTTCCCAAAGGTCCTCCTGCTTAGTTCTGAGCACCCCGTTGTCATCCTTTGCAGTACCTGGTAGAATCTGTAAAAAAATACTTGTGTAGATTTAATTTTTATCTCTACTATTGGACCATAAACTCAGTAAGGGCAAGAATCTTGTTTGCTTTTGTTCATTACGCAGATAGTTAGCAACTTAAGTTCCTGAATGAATTCGCACTAACATCAAACATGAGAGCTCACTGTGCTAGGCACAGTTCTAAATACATTTCCTGAATTTCCTAAATACAATAACCAATTCTTAGATCAACTCTTATGAAGTAGGTACTATGGTCCCAACTTTTCGGATGAGTGCTGTGGCTTTAATGACTTTCGGGGCGCCTGGGTGGCTCAGTCATTAAGCGTCTGCCTTCAGCTCAGGTCATGGCCCCAGGGTCCTGGGATCGAGCCCCGCATCGGGCTCCCTGCTCTGCGGGAAGCCTGCTTCTCCCTCTCCCACTCCCCCTGCTTGTGTTTCCTCTCTCGCTGTCAAATAAATAAAATCTCTAAAAAAAAAAAAAAGACTGACTTTCCTTTTCCCTGCCCCATTTCCCACCCCAGATCTGCTTGGCGGCCTAAGATCTCTGGGACTTGGTCCCTCACCTGTCCCCTCTGCCACTATGCCAATTCTCACCCAGATAACTGTGGTGGCATCAGACCTTTTTATCCTGACCTCCAGTCAAAACAGTTCTTCAGGGCTCCATTGACTGTTCTTCCTTTTTCACGTTCCTGCCTTAGTTCATGCTAGAGCCCGTATCTGGAGTACAAATCCAACCCAACCTCTTTGAGGAGTTGGACAAGCTCAAATGCCATCATCAGTAGCAACTGTCTTTGTCATGACACTTTCCCCGCCACCTTTCATCGCATTTGCACTTCCATGACTAGACAGACTTTTCGAGGAGGATCCGTATCTGGGTCAGATTTCTCTGTGTACCGCCAGGCAGGCCCTAGTAGCTGCTACCGGATAGGCACTTTTCAAATACGTTTTACCCCCGGCATAGTACTGGAAAGCGAGAGGAGTTAAAGTCATCAGGAATACTACAAATTCTGACAGTTCCCAATAGTCACTCTACAGATTTTGAAAATGCCTCAGGAGGTTCACCTCATTCACAACGGAAACTGCTGTAATCTCAACTCCTATCTGAAGTTTTCTTAGGAGCTGCTAGTCTGGACAGGAAATTCTGACAGCCGAAGGCACAAAGCAAGGGGGCACCAAATGCCTTTTTTCTTCTTTGTAAATAGCTCTTCACTGCATATTCACCATCAGGCACACTCAACACCATTTCACTGGCTCCTCCCAACAAGCTTTCGGGGCTGGTAGTAACGAGCACACCTTTCTACAATAAATTCTGCATAACATTCTCAGGTTCATGATTTTTGCTTAGTAAAATTATTTTTCAGTATTTAGTATTAAAATTGCTTTTTGGACTTTATTCCCTTGCTATAGGGGCAAGAAAATCCATGAATAAATACACTTCCTTCAGGCTTGTTCCACAGCAGACTCCCAAGAAATTACAGCTCTTGGCAAAACCACCTGTATCCAAGCAATAGAACACAACTTGGAACACACAGACCTTGTTCAGCTGCTCTGACCCTCCAACTGGAAGCCGGGACCATATCATTTAAGACAGGCGTTCTGGTTTGTATAAAAACTGAAACCGGTCCATACTCAAGACGATGCACCTTGGTAGAGATCAGTTGCGGAGGATTAACTTCCCTAAACAAACAGTAACCTGTGGTGTGGGTGGAAGCCAGGGTGCAGAGTTGAGGATAAAGTAAACCGTGAAAGAACACTACTTTTGGAAATGTGTATTTCAACATCTGTTCCTAGGTTCATGTGACCCACTTGTGACATGCTAGTTAAAGCGGGCTTCAATCTCATCTCTAAATGGGAACTAGTCTCTGCAGCTTGGTTGGGAAGGTTCAATGAGGAGACACAGTCAAGTTCCTCAGGCCCAGCACAGCCCAGCACTATTTCTGATGAGCTGTTTCCGGGTGTGGCCTTCTCAAAGTCTGAGGTCTCAAGTCTGGAGTTTGAATAGCAAGAGGCAGGCTGAGTCCAGCTCTTTACTGATGAGTAACAGTTTAAGTTTTAGAATTGTAAACCTAAGCCAACAGTGTGATAGCGCTCTCCCCCTCACATGCGAGCGCTCGCACACACGTGCACACACCGCCACTGTCTCAACCACCACCCGAGCAAGTGATTACTGTGGGTGGAACATTTCGTAAAATCTAAATACCAATGTAACAGTGAGACTCCCCATTAAAAAATAACCTAAAATACCAAGTTCACGTACACTGTGAGGAAACTCAAAAGACAGGCAAATTATAGGCAACACATGAGCTAGAACACATACTCCAAAGGGAAAATTTCAACTCCAGAAAATACCTTACGAGCAAGAGAGGCCTTCAGGGTACTAAGCACTGAGCACGGTGCTGTCATGGTGACCATTTATTCCTATTTTATATTTGAGGAAACCACTCAGTTACTTACCCATAAGCCATACTTACCAAAGCCAGAGGTAAATAAGGACTAAGTACAAGTTGTCTGATTCTTACCATTATAGTCAATAATAAATCCATGAAGTAGTCTTTAATTTACTTTTGGTAGAAGACTGAAATCTTTAAAGTAAAAATTCCATGTTGGAACCAAGTAAATAAACTGCTTTAAAACTACTGGGAGAGGCGCCTGGGGGGCTCAAGTCGTTAAGCGTCTGCCTTCGGCTCAGGTCATGATCCCAGGGTCCTGGGATTGAGCCCCGGATAGGGCTCCCTGCTCTGCAGGAAGCCGGCTTCTCCCTCTCTCACTCTCCCTGCTTGTGTTCCCTCTCTGGCTGTGTCTCTCTGTCAAATAAATAAATAAAATCTTTTTTATAAAAAACAAAAACAAAAACTACTGGGAGAATAACCTGGAATTAACAAGAGAGCCCTCGTTGTAGTTCACACCATATCAAAAAGTGGCTTATGAAGGTCCTGTATTTAGTTCCTGCCTTCTTCCTCTGCATAGTAAATCGGTTTCTTCCCCAAAATAGGAAGGTAACCACGGCTCTTCTCAAAAATCGAATCAAAATCGGTTTAAAATACTTTATGACTGACGGAACTCAAGTCTATCTAGTCTGAATGAATAAAAAAAATCTAAGGGTTTGGGGTAAACTTCAGAGGAGAAGAGGCACCAGATCTGGGTTCTGGGCTGGTCTCTGCGCCTGGTGATGGGCTTTGCAGCAGATACACCAATTCCACGGAACCATTACATTGAAAAGGCTGCTTCTGTACACACAAGATAAAATGACCGCAACCTGACTGAAAATCACTGCTAGCACCTATTTTTTCATTTTGGAATATACGTTTTCCAATTCCTACTGTAACAGACTATGGTAATTTAGACTCACTACACACTGGCCACACTCTAGAAACTTCAAGATGGGAACGTAAGGGCGCCACAGAAGATATGGCTTTAGCTCTGACTACTTTATAGCTAATAGCTAGTATTTACTGTTTCTTACAGGTCAGGCCTCTGGAAATACTTAATCGCCACAATCCCATGGGCTGTCCTCGCCATTTTACAAATAAAAACAAACAGATTCAAGTAACTTGTCCAAGGCTGCAGAGCTCCTGCTGCAAAAATGTTTAGGCCAGCTGGTCTTAACCACGACGCACATGGACTCTCCAGATACTCAGATACAAGGCAGTCCCTGGCACTGGTAACACCACGTATCAATAGCCTCTATTTACTCAACTTCACCATATCCCTGGCTCTGCTCCTGGATCCTAAGATTCCTCTTTCATCCATTTTTAGACCTTCAAGGTAAACCTTTCCACCTTTACCCTAAGTGCTAACCCTTGTTTCCTCTATACTGGTTCCTATCTTCAAAATGCGCTATTCTCCCCATTTTTCAAACATAAAGAGCCCTCACCGTGGCACCCATTCTCCTCTTATGTCGCTGTACCTTGCTTTAGGCAGGCCTGTCTCTTCGAGCACACATGGCTTTTTCAACTTGCCTCAGCTCATGTTATTCCAAAATGCCAACTCGTCCTTGTTCTAACTGCAGGCAACAGTCCAGGCCACAAACTTGCCCTCTACTTAATCCCAGGGCTTTCTCACTCTGCCCCATTTGGGCTTTAACATACCATCCTCCACTACTCAGCATAAACCCCAAATACTACATTAAACCCTGTTCCCATGCCTTCATGAACTTTCACACTCCAGTTGATTGCACACATGTATTTAACAATACAATTTTACAAAGGATGCTAAGAGCACTTTTCTTCGTATTTTACAGAAGGACCAGAAACATATGGACTTTCTATTAATATCCATACCGTAACACAGCCAAATCTAATTCCTAGATAGACGCATTACAATTTGTTTAGACTTTGAAGGCTTAATGGCAATGATGAGGGGAAGAAAAAGAATTTATTTTACATAACTGAATGAAAAATAATTCAAGAAATAGTAAATAAAATTTAATATGGTCTCATGCGCCCTGAAGGAGGTGGTGCCCGATTTGGAGGTGTGATTGCTATGTCCAGATAGTCTCCTATTTGGAACTTCTGCGACTGCAGGGTCATGGAGTCATCAGTCCCCTTCCTCCCAGACATGGTGCTGCCAATCTCCTTTACTCTGCAGAAAAGGAGACCCAACTGTTAATGGATCACAAGTCAATGAAACTAAATATGCACTGCAAAGTAAACACGGGACTGGATTTGCTCCATTATGTTATGGCATGGTTAAAAATTAATTACTACATTAAGCTACATCAGATACTAATAAAATTTACATTCCCCCCCACCAAAGAGATTCATTAAAAGGGGAGGGGTTATTCCTATCAATTAAAACATAAAAACCAAAGAGATTATAGGAATTAAAAATTAAAAGTTACCTACCGATAGCCAGGCCTTTTAGGATCTGTAAAAACAATTGCAAAATTGAAGTGTGTGCCCTTCTTTCTAGCTTCTGGGTAGACTTCTTTTACTAAACTAGTCAACTCTTTCAAAGTTGCATCCATCCTGAATTTTTTAAAAAGAAAACATTACATTTGATTAATCAACAATATAACAATAATATAACAAGAATATTGACATATAATGAGTTAATTATGTGTGTCTGAACTGTGATCTGTTAGAATTGTGGCTGTCAAGGTCTTATACTTGAGTTAATTTTATTTTTTATTTTTTTAAGAGTTCATCTTTAAGTAATCCGACACAAAACATGGGGCTCATACTCATAACACTGAGGTCAAGTCGTATGCTCTACCTGAGCCAGCCAGGCGCCCCTATACTTGATTTTAAAGCAGCTAATAATCCTATCTGCCCCCATAAACTCCCCTTATCAGCCTCAATGATTGAAATGATGAATTATAAAGTCAGACTATTAGTGCGAAAAGGGACATCAGGGATCGGAATGCAAGTGGGTGCAGCCACTCTGGAAAACAGTATGGAGGTTCCTCAAAAAGTTGAAAATAGAGCTACCCTACGACCCAGCAAGTGCACTACTGGGTATTTACCCCAAAGATACAAATGTAGTAATCCAAAGGGGCACATGCACCCCAATGTTACTGCAGCAATGTCCACAAGAGCCGAGCTATGGAAAGAGCCCAGATGTCCATCAACAGATGAATGGATAAAGATGTAGTATATATACACAATGGAATATTACACAGCCCTCAAAAAGGGAAATCTTGCCATTTGCAACAACATGGATGGAACTAGAGGGTATTATGCTAAGCAAAGTAATTAGAGAAAGACAATTATCATATGATCTCACGGATATGTGGAATTTAAGAAACAAGGCAGAGGATCATAGGGGAAAAGAGGAAAAAATGAAACAAGATGAAACCAGAGAGGAAGGGAGACAAACCATAAGGGACTCTTAATCTCAGGAAACAAACTGAGGATTGCTGGAGGGAAGGGGGGTTGGGGGATGGGGTGGCTGGGTGATGGACATTGGGGAGAGTATGTGTTGTGGGGACTGCTGTGTGTTGTGTAAGACTGATGAATCACAGACCTGCACCCCCGAAACAAATAATACATTATATGTCAATAATAAAAAAAGAGAAATATATAAATACACCAATCCAAAAAAAAAAAAAAAAGACTTCAGGGATTACATCTGCTATCTTTTGTTGCTATGTAACATCTTATTGGCCTAGTGATTTACTTCTTTAAGAGTAACTAGTCCAAATTAATCCAAACTATTAAAATAATTTTATTTCCTTATTTCTAAAGCATGTACTTTTCCACATTTCACCATGTCTAAAGTTGGAATGCATCTTAGAATCAGTGACAGGAAAACATTTTCATAAAGATGTTATTTTTTCTAAAGATGGAATCTTAAGAGTTTTACAGCAGATAGAGCCGTAAAGACCAATGAATCATGAAATTTTCTTTAGGACTAAGCATAGGTTCCTTTCACAATACATACTCTCTTGTCCTGCAAATATTTATTTGAACTCAGAACTTAAAACAGACTTTTGAGCTAATATGGCACAACCTAGAAAAATCTTTCAAAATATGAGCATCTTGGAAATCGTTAACAAACTGTATCAGTGTAAATTTTTATAGTTTTCTTCCATGACAACTGGAAGAATGAAATGGATGATGTGGAACTGAAACAACTTTGCCTATAGGGGGCTATAAAATGAAAACAAAGGACACCAGATACTCCTTGAAGAGCCTTCCCCCGCAAAACATGCCCTGGCTCTCTCCTAGTACCATCAGAACTAACATCACTGGGGCATCTAGGTGGCTCAGTGAGTTGAGCATCTGACTTGATCTCAGCTTGGGTCTTGAGTTCAAGCCCTGCATTGGGCTCCACACTGGGTGGGAGCCTACTTAAAGAGAAGTAACAAAAAACCCCCTCCCGGGCGCCTGGGTGGCTCAGTTGGTTAAGCGACTGCCTTCGGCTCAGGTCATGATCCTGGAGTCCCTGGATCGAGTCCCGCATCGGGCTCCCTGCTCAGCAGGGAGTCTGCTTCTCCCTCTGACCCTCCTCCCTCTCATGCTGTCTCTCATTCTCTCTCTCTCAAATAAATAAATAAAATCTTTAAAAAAAAAAACAAACAAACAAAAAAAAAAACCCCCTCCCATCATCCACTTCATTGCTCAGGCCATAAACCCGTAAGCACTGTTAAGTTCTTCCCATCTCTATCCTGTTGTTTCTACCTCCTAAATACAGATCATATCGTTTTCTCCATTCCCCACCATCACTGATTTCTACCTCATTATTTAACGGCCTTTGACTCATCTCCATCTCAGTTTTTAAAAGTTTCTGTATAAAGCTTATGTCACACAAGTGACACCTGTTCCCACCACCAGGGGAGGAGACCAACCACCTGAAGCAGCAATCCCAGGATATCAACCTACTGCATTAGTTTGCAGGTGTTGGGGTTGCCAAGACAGACACAACTCAGAGACAACGGAGGGAACGATGCTTTACTTGCACTGAGAAAAGACAGCACAAGATCTGCTTCATGAAGAGTGCAGGTCTTACCCTGTAGCTGATGCCCAGATAGTCTGCATGCACCCTTCCTGTGCTGCAGGTAAAAGACATCTGAGAACAGACACTGCAGGTCAGGTGCCGTACAATGGCACACAGGCAGAACAAAGAACACATCAAACCCAGAACAGGGAAAGATACTCCCAAAGACATCTGCCCAGCACAGGATTTGAGGGCTCTTTATCTCTTTGCAAAAAACAAAACAAAACAAAACAAAACAAACCAAACCAAAAAACCTTTCCAGGCCCCAGGTCACTCTTACGTGGCCATGCAAGGAAGAGGTGAGAAGCTGTGCATGACTGCCTTTCTCCACTTGACACATGTCCATGTTATTTAAAGAGGGGGGAAAGCCATATGCAAAAATGTAATAAATTATATCCCAAATCTCACCAACCAGAAATAACCAGTGATGTTAACATCACTGTAGGTATCTTTTTTTACGTATACACAATGCTACAGAAAAAAAATCTTAAGATTATCAAGCATATTATACATACTGAAGTTATAATACAAACTATAATTTATGTTTCAAATATTATACATATTTTTTTTTTTTTTTAAAGATTTTATTTATTTTTCAACAGAGAGACAGCGAGAGAGGGAACACAAGCAGGGGAGTGGGAGAGGGAGAAGCAGGCTTCCCGTGGAGAAGGGAGCCCGATGCGGGGCTCGATCCCAGGACCCTGGGATCATGACCTGAGCCGAAGGCAGACGCTTAACGACTGAGCCACCCAGGCGCCCTCAAATATTATACATATTTTTAATAAAATTTGCATTTACTTAAGTTTAACAGAAGAAAAAAGTAAAATTGAAGGAATTATAAAATTTCAAATAAAGATTCAGTTACCCCATCACCTCCTAATTCTGTAACTTTTTATTTACTCTGTCAGAGTTCTATTCTGCAATAATTTCCCAGGCTATTTTTTTTTTTTAATTTTATTTATTTGACAGGGAGAGAGACAGCGAGAGAGGGAACACAAGCAGGGGGAGTGGGAGAGGGAGAAGCAGGCTTCCCATGGAGCAGGGAGCCCGATGCGGGGCTCGATCCCAGGACCCCGGGATCATGACCTGAGCCGAAGGCAGGCGCTTAACGGCTGAGCCACCCATGCGCCCCTCCCCGGGCTATTTTAACTTTGTCCTGATGAAGTCTGAGGCAAGACTGATTTTGTTTTTATTTAACCTGATCTTCTGATGTTAATTATTCCACATCAGTTATTCCCTGGTACACCTACATACTTATGATGTATACCAGAAAGCGTTCTTTCTTCCTTTCTAAAAATACTTTCCATATTGTCATCTTGTTCCTAACAAACTTGGGGAATTTTGTTTACATCTGTTATCAGTTCTGACTGTGAAATCTCCTACAAGCTTCCAACCTGAGGTCCGTCTCCCTAGACCAACGGCTGGGAGTGCCAGGGCTGCTTTTTGACCACTAGTCCAAAGCTAGAGTACATGGATGAGGAACGCAAGCGCTCTCTTGGGACTGAAGTCTTTGCTGTGTGACTGTGAGGCTTAGTTTTGTGTGTCAGTTTGGCAAAGCTACAACCTGTTATTCAATCACACTAACAACGGTGTTACTAGAAGGTATTTTGTGTATGTGGTCCAAGTCTATAACCAGTTGGCTTTAAATATAAATTATTCCAGATAATCTGAGTCAGCCTCATTCAATCGATCTGAGTTGGCCTGATTCAATTAGTTGAAAAGGCCTTACGAGCAGAGCGGAGGCTTCCCTGAAGAAGAAATTCAGGCTGCTGTGGGCAGTCTTAGCTCTTGCTTAAGAGTTCCAGCCTGGCCCTTCCTTAGAGCTCGCCCCATAGATTGGGGACTTAGAGGTGTCTAGACAGCCTCAGAATTATTTAAGCCAATTCTCTGTAATAAATCTCTTCATATAGATCTCCTACTGCTTCCATTTTTCTAGCTGAACCCTGATACAGCTACCTAGGTAATTCTCTTTCAATAACCTGTTCAATGACCACCCAAGCACAGGAGACTGACCACTAATGTGGTGTCTGGCTTGTTCCCTCAACTCCATACAGTGCCTTGAACTTTGGCAAACTCAACTCACTTCTGCTAGGCTCCTCTGGACTCCATTCCTTTTTCTCTGACTTATTTCCTGCCTACTTAGTCCCTCAATCTACTTCTACAAATGGAGAATTCCCAAGATTTGTTGACTAACCTTCCTTCAGTACTGCTTCTGGAAAAGGGGGCAGGGCTCTGTGCTGTCATACCAACCACTCAGTCTTTTACAATATTTGTCTTTTGCCATCATTTTGAGGTATAACATAAGGTTGTCTTTCCTTATTTGGTTGCAGTTCAGGGATAGGACAATTTAGGGCACAATTTTTCTGCAATTTTTTTCTGGATTAGGAGTAGAGGATCTCTGGAACAATCTCACTCTGCCATCTTCACCCTAAAGTCTTACCTAATTAGTATTTATTCATCTGCTTTCTCCATTAGACTGAGCTTACTGCAGGGAGGGGCAGTACCTTCTTTACGTCATACCCTCAGAATCTAAGCACAGCACCTGGCAAATAGGAACTCTTACTGCTGGAAGAAGTATATACTTTAATCTCTGAACAGAGGTTTTCATCAATACATTAGTAACAGTTCTTCCTCGTAAGTTACATCAAACTTCCTGGAACTTTATCCTGGAATGATGCTGAACTAAAATCATACTACATAAATTTAACAAGTACCTACAAAAGACAAATAAGGTCCCAATCTTTAAAGAATCGAGTTCTACTATGCTGGACTCGCAGTTTGAAATTACACACCCTTCTGGGACTATAAGATGGTGCAGCTGTTGTGAAAACCAGTTTGGCGGTTCCTCAAAAAGTTAAACATATAACGATATGATCCAGCAATCCCATTTTTAGGTATATACCCAAAAGAACTGAAATCAAGGACTCAAAACAGATACTTGTATACCCAGGTTCATAGCAGCGTCACAAAGCCAAAAAATGGAAACTCAAGTATCTATCAACACAAAAGTGGATAGACAAAATGTGGTATATTGATACACTGAATATTCAGCCATAAAAAAGAATGAAGTTGTGTTACATGCAACAAGATGGATGAACCTTGTAAATATTATATTAAGTGAAATAAGCCAGACACAACAAATATTGTATGAGTCCACTACACAAGTAGACACAAGTATCTAGAATAGGCAAATTCATATAAATATAAACCATATTAGAGTCTATCAGGAATGGGGAGTTATTGCTTACTGAGTACAGAACTTCTGCGGGGGGGGGGGGAGGCGAGGAGAAAAAGTTTTGGTAATAGGTAATGGTTGCACAATGTGAATATAATTGACGCAACTGATTCACAGACTTAAGAAATCACAATGGCAAATGTAATGTTATATATATCTTTACCACAAGACTTATTTTTAAAACTTATTAACCTTTCACTGCTACTAAACAGTCATTATGATGTCAAACTAAAGAAATATATGCAGCTCTAAAGATAAGCTTGCAGTATGTAATGGCCCTAGACAGACTTGGGGGTATAGAGGGTACACCTAAGAGATAAACATTCAGGGGCAAGTCTTCAGGAACACACATCAAAAGCTTTCCCATTAAGCACCAGATCAGAAATCAATTGGTTTTTGATTTTTTAATGTTTAGCACCCAAGGCTTAGTATTACACAGAAATGCTTCTGAGGATAAATATCCCATGATTTCCATTTATTTGACCATGAGCCCCTTAATGGCAGCTACTGCATTTTATTTATCTGCATATTATATTTGTACCAAGCAGCCACAACAGTGATAGCAATCTTGCGTGCGTCAATTCTTCACCACCCAAAACTCTCAACATTAAACGTAACAGTATTACAAGATGGGCGAATCCCCTTTTACCTAACAGCTAAACCTCTAACTTTCTGAGAGCTGGGCCCAAAGACCCCGAGTAAGAGAAAGCAAAACCAAGGAGGATATTTCTTCACTGCCATAGGACATTACTTAATGTTAATGCCTGACCCCCCACCCCCCGCCACGACCCCGCGACCCCCCTTGCTCTCACCAAGTGTAGATCTGTAGCTCGCTGGACGGTACGTTTCCGCGGGAAAACTCGTCCATTCGGTGGTGGCGGCCGTTATTGGTGGTAAAAACACGCAGCAACAGCGGGCACGTCTAGGAGCGAGAGGAGGAAAAGGAAGGGCAGAAGTTAAAGAAAGCGGCTGCGAGTCCGGAGCTCCTTTCCCCTCTGGAGACGCCGCGGCCTCCGAATCGCCCGGGGAGCAAAACACCGCCGCCTTCCGCACACAGGCCGCGCTCTCCGCCCCGCCGGGCCCACCTCCACCTCTTTTCGGACCCCATACTTTCTCCCGATCGATCGGTTTCTCCGGCTCCTTCTTAATTTCCTCCTGGGTAACGCGCGACTCCACCGCCATCTTCCTCCTACGGCCCGCGAGACGCTCGCTCTGACCTCCGACCCCTGCAGCGAGCATGAGAACGAATTCTCTCGCGAGGAGAAGCTCGAGGCTTTATAGAAAACCGGGGAGGAGGGGCGGGGCGTTTGCTGGCGCAGGCGCAGTTCATCGTGCGACGCGTGAGCCCGGGCCCGGCCGCGCGGCGGGTTGCGTCCTCAGAAAAAGGCGGGCCTTGGCGTCCGCAGGGCGGAGTTTTTGAGGGATGCTCTCCTTGGTGGGTGTTTGGTGGCCTAGGAAATGATCCTCTGCAATGTTCACAGGCCAAACGAGCTTGCGGTGGCATTTTTTCCCCACGTAATGAATAAGTTAAGCACTCTTAAGAGTCGTACAGGAGGTAAGTGAGTAAGCAAAAACATCACTTTATTAGCAAAGTATCGAACTCTTTAATAAAGGAATAACAAGTTGTGAAATGGACCCTTGTATGTGGACCCCTGAGTGAAAACAGAAGAGGCTCTGCAAAGCTGAGGGGAGACAGAATGCCTTGTAGTAAGTGCTCACGAAATAATTAGGGATCTGTACTGGGGAAAAGTGAATTGGATTCTTCGCACACCACAGTGGAGCAAAGACCTAAATGTGAACAACAAAACTAGAACTTTGTGGATATAACATCATAAACTATCTTCATGATCAATGGATTGGAGCACCAAGAAAAAAAAATTAATAAATAAAAAACAAATCCCAGGATTAAAAAAAAGGAATACATGATATAAAAAGCACTAACCAGGAATATGTAATATAAAAAGCACTACTTTATACAGTAGAACAGAGATGGAGAGCACTGGGGATGATGAGCAGATATTAAGAGGAGTCCAGAGTTCTCCAGGTGATGGGGAGCCATTTAAGTTATTAAGTTTTTTACCTTGTTTCTGAGCAGGAAAATGACATGAGAAGAGTTATCCTTCAGGGAAATATTAGATATCTTTGGCATTGTGTGTGAAAGACTCAGGATGTAGGCTCTTAGTCTCAGTTCTAACATTCGCCACCCATATGACAGTAAAAGGCACTTATGTTCTCTTTGGATTGTTGTCATTTATAATTGTTTATTAAAGCTTCCCAAGTACCAGCAACCAGAAACATGAGCCAGGAACTGTGAAAACTGAGACGGATAAGACACTTTTGCAAGTGGAGGAGCCTGCCCAGTACCTGGAGTCCTAGCAAGAGGACATCTAATTCTAATAATTGAGTTTTAATTTTCACAGTGTGTTTCTGGTACGAGACCAAAGTGCTATGGGAGTTCCAAAACTGGGATGGTTATGTCTGCCTGGGTGAAGGCAGTGGGCTGGGGAAGTTGTTTGGTGAAGTTCTTAGACTTTAAGGGATTGATAGGAAAAGAGGTATTTGGTCATTGTTACAAAGTCACCCCAAAGTCCCTCTGCATGCTAATTAGATGTGGTCTGTATGTGCCCCATGATTTCTGCATACATTTTATATTTTCCCCATCTTCTTTTTCACAGTGACTGCTAGCTTTTTGATTGTTTGGGGTATTTTGTTTGTTTTGTTTTGTTGGATCTTCAACTATTATTAAGGGGAAATATTGTTAAGCAATAATCAACAGATGATACACTCTCATGTTGAGCCACTTTGTGGGCAGAGGAAATATTCCTAATAAGGCTATAGGGCCCAATGAGAAACTGAGAGCATCAGATGTAGAAACTCTTTCCAGTAAAGCCAAGTTCATTTCTTTCTAAAAATAAATAAATAAATAAATAAATAAATAAATAAATAAATAAATAAAATGAAAAGCACTAACCAGAAAAGACTGATAAATTTGACTAGATTTAAATTGAAAAACAAACAAACAAGCACACAAAACCTGACCTTCAAAATACATCATAAAGAAAGAAACACATAAACCACAGAGCGGGAAAAAATATCTATGATTGACAAAAGTCAGTGTCCAGGATGTATAAAGAAAAGGACAGACATCCCAATAGAAAATGGGTAAAATAATTGAATAAGTGCTTCTAAAATGAAGAAATCCAAATGGCCAATAAACATATAAGGTGCTCAAACTCATTACTAATCAGGAAATGCATTAAAACCATAGTGATTGGCTTTAATTGCTTGGTTTGTAACAAACTATACTCACTAGCTTGGCAAAAATTAGAAACTGACAACATTTGTTGGTAGACTAATGAGAATTTTCTAATGCGGTGAATGCACAAACTGGTATACCCACTTTGGAAAGGAGTTTAGGATTATTTAGTAAAGTTGAAGATATGTGTACTTTAGATCTAACAATCCCACTGCTTGGTATATACCCTAGAGAAGATCTTGCTCAAGTGTATCCAGAGACATTACAACAATATTCTTAGCAGTTTTATAAGAACAAAAAGCTTGAAACAACCCCAATTCCATCACGAGGGCAATAGTTCAGTGAATCGTGGTGTACTATACAGAAACAAGATTACCAAACAGCAATGGAATACTATACAGCAACAAAAATGAACAAACTACAGCTACATGAAACTACAACTATGTGAAGCAATGTGAATATACTGTGTGAATCCATTTTTATAACATTCAAAAGCAGGCAATCCTAAACTATACTGTTCAGGATGCATTCCCAGGTGATAAGACGATAAAAAGAAAAGTGATGAAGTAATTACCACAAAAGTCATAATGGTAATTACCTCTAAGAAAAGAAGACTGTGATGAGGGTGGGGGAGCACAAAGGAGGTGTTTCTGGAGTGTTGGCAACATTCTTTTACCTCTGTGGTGGTTATGCAGTTTTTGATTTTAAATCATTCTTTAAACAGTGTATGTTTTACACTCTTCTGTATGAATGCTATATCTTGCTATTTTAAAAAAAGCCTCCCCCAGGAATGCCTATCAATGGATAAAAAAATACAACCCAATAGAAAAGTGGGCACAAGTCATGATAGGCATTTCATAGAAGAGAAAACACAAATTACATATAAACGTATGAAAAGATGCCCAAGCTCATGAATAATCATAGAAATGCACATTTAAACCACAACAAGGTAACATTTCACTCAGATTGGTCAAAATGGAAAAATCTAACAAGTATGGGCAAGGATATGGAGAAAATGGAATTCCTATAGACTGGTCTCATCCACTGTGGAAATACCGGTGTTATCTAGAGAGACTGGATGTGTGCACACCTTAGGACACAGCTATTCCACTCATATTTGTACACCCAGAGAAATTGTTACACATGAGCCCCAGGCAACATGTTGAACAATGTTCAAACATTTATTCTTTTTTTTTTTTAAAGATTTTATTTATTTATTTTACAGAGAGAGACACAGCGAGAGAGGGAACACAAGTAGGGGGAGTGGGAGAGGGAGAAGCAGGCTTCCCGCAGTGGGGAGCCCGATGCGGGGCTCCATCCCAGGACCATGGGATCGTGACCTGAGCCGAAGGCAGACGCTTAACAACTGAGCCACCCAGGTGCCCCAAATATTTATTCTTAATAACTAGAAAAAATCTGAATGTCTACCAAGAGTATATTCATAAAATGAAATTCCATAAAGATTTGAAAATATGGGGGCGCCTGGGTGGCTCAGTCATTAAACGTCTGCCTTCGGCTCAGGTCATGGTCCCAGGGTCCTGGGATCAAGCCCCACATCGGGCTCCCTGCTCCACGGGAAGCCTGCTTCTCCCTCCCCCACTCCCCCTGCTTGTGTCCCCTCTCTTGCTGTGTCTCTCTCTGTCAAATAAATAAATAAAATTTTTGAAAAAAGATTTGAAAATATGAATCAATATGCTTTCTTAAAAGGTAGACTAAAAAAAGCAAGTCACAGAACAATACATACGATAGGATTCAATTTATGGAAAGTTAAAAAATAGGACCCTTCTCTCTCCCTTCCTCCAAATACTGTTTAGGGAAACAAACACTAAGTAGTAAAACTATAAAGAGAAGCAAGGCAATGATTAACACTATATTTAGGATAGTGTTACCTCTGAGAGCAAGCAGGAGTAATGCAATGTATGAAGGGTATCCAGGAAGCTTCTAAGGGACTAGTAAGTACTCTTTCTCACTAGAGAAGGTGTAGTTTTTCATTGGCTATATTGTAGCTATACATTATAAATACTCGTGTGTGTGATTTAGATCTCGGTTAAAAAAGATTGTTTTTAACTACTTAGAGATGGGTTCTTGCATGTAGTCAAATTTCAGTTTTTAAAAAAGGTATTTAAATTTCCTCCCCAGTATTATGATTCTATTTTTAAATTAAATTTTATTTTTTTAAGTTTTTATTTTAATTCCAGTTAACATACAATGAAATATTAGTTTCAGGTATATAATATAGTGATTCAACACTTCCATACATCACCCGGTGCTTATCACGACAAGTGCATGCCTTACTCCCCATCACCTATTTCCCCTATCCTCCCACCCTCTATGATTCTAATATCAAATCTTTTTCAAAACTTCCATAGCATAAAAATACAGACACTTGAGGGCACTCTAACCAATCAGTTAAAGGGACAACATTGAACCTGGGAAAATGAAGAACCTCACAATGTGTTATTGTTATTATTGGGGAGGTTTTGTTTCTTACACATAAGCTCTTCTTTGGACCTTTCCAAATGACAAGCTTTCATCCAAACAGAATTTCCCAATACCTTGAGGCGGTGGAATTGCAGGTATAGTTAAAGCAGATCTTCAGCATCCCTCAATCCATCTACATGGGCTTCTAGGTCCAACCCT
Source organism: Phoca vitulina (assembly GCF_004348235.1). Taxonomy (NCBI): domain Eukaryota; kingdom Metazoa; phylum Chordata; class Mammalia; order Carnivora; family Phocidae; genus Phoca; species Phoca vitulina. The sequence continues at coordinate 78,206,825 of NW_022589708.1, forward strand.
GAACACAAATTATAATATTTAAGAACATGCATCCTTTAGAATTTACACACATGAGGATTACACTTCTAGGTATATGCCCCCAAAGAATTGAAAGCAGGGACTCTAACAGGTATTTGAACACCAATGTTCATAACAGCATTAGTCACAATAGTCAAAAAGCGAAAACCACCAAATGTCTCTCAACCAGTGAATTGATATACATATAATGAAATATTATTCAGCCTTAAAAAAGAATGAAGTACTGATACATGCCAACATTGAAAATATTATGCCAAGTGAAATAAGCCAGACACAACAGAGCAAACATTGTATGATTCCACCTATATGAGGTATTTGTAATAGGTAAATTCAGAGAGACAGAAAGTACAATGGAGGTTACCTGGGCCTGGAGTGAGAGAGGAATGGGGAATTATTGTTTAATGATACGGAGTTCCTATTTGCGCCAGTGAAAAAATTCTGGAAATGAACAATGGTGATGATTGCACAACATTGTGAATATACTTAATGCCACTGAATTGTACACCTAAAAATGGTTAAAATGATAAATGTCATGTTATATATATTTTGCCACAATAAACATTTTTTATTTATTTTTATTTTTTATTTTTTAAAGATATTTTAAATTTGTTTATTTGAGAGAGAGAGAGTCAGAGAGAGCACAAGTGTGGGCAGGGAGAAGGAGAAGCAGGCTCCCCACTGAGCAGGGAGCCCAATGCAGGACTCGATCCCAGGACACTGGGATCATGACCTCAGCCGAAGGCAGACGCTTAACCAGCTGAGCCACCCGGGCACCCCCACAATAAACATTTTTTAAATGAATGAACATTTGAAGTATTTGAACTGTGAAAGTCATCAAACTTCTCCACTTGTGCTTTTCTCTGTCTTTCTTTAACATGTTCTGGCATTTTGAATCAGTGGGAAAGTAGATGGCCCTAATTAAAAAAATCAGAAATACGTAATGTGAAGTTTTACAGAATATGCCTCAGCCAGTCACTGCAAGTCCATGGTTTTTTCTGCTGAGATTCAGGACAACTTTCTGATGGCAAGAAAACATATTCATGAACATGTACGAACTGTGTTTCTGGAAAAGATTTAACGGAATATATTTTTCGTAGAATTTTATGACTCCTTTTACAAAAGTTGTGGGTTGTAAATTTGGATATTTTGGGGGGTTATTAAACCTTTTCAAATTCCTTCAGGTGCATCTGTGGAAGACTAGGTATATGGCATTTATAAGCACAATATTTATGGGTTCTTTTTTCAGAAAGAAGTGTATGTAAATACTCTTAGTGAAGCATCTGCTTATTACCAAGAGTAGAAAAATGTGAATTTCCATAACCATTCCTGGAAAAATTAAGCCGAGGCAATATAATTACTACTTAGAAGATACATTGCTTTATATCACCCTAAAAACTGTATTTTTACAAATGAGCATACATGCCTGTTTGGCGTTAGCACTGAAAGCAATGCTGCTGTGAACCAGACCTGATGCTCCCAACCGGTCTCTTTGTGTTACCCCTTCAGCTATTCCTCAACTCCAGCCAGAGAAACAGTGTTTATAAAGGCTGTTCCCACTAAGATGTGCTCTGAAGTATGGATTTGGGGAATCCACTTTTTAATTAAAGGTTTTTTAATTAATCTCTACACCCTACGTGGGGCTCGAACTCACAACCCTGAGATCAAGAGCTGCATGCTCCACCAACTGAACCAGCCAGGCGCCCCAGGAATCCACTTTTTAACCAGCTTCTCACGTTGTTCTGAGAACCATCTCATTTACAGTACATTTTAAGCCAATGGAGCAGAATGAGGGCACATTGGCTTTTCAGAGAGTTGAAATATCTCTCACTTTAACCCCTGTTTTAAGCATTTGAATGGTTAGATTGATAATGGTTTTTAAACAGACATCCTATTCCTCTGCAGTGTCAGCATATTCCCCAGAAGCAAGTTGTAGAGGGCAACTAAAAAGCTTAATTAATGGTTGAAAAATCTTAGGCTTTGAATTTAGATAGATCTTAAATTTAAACTTTAGCTTAGTCAATTGCTAGCTGGTTAATCTTGAATCACTTAACTGTTCTGAGTCACAGATTCTTGATCCATAAATTAGGATACTAAAATACCAAACAGCCCCTTATGAGGAATAAATGCATCTAAAATAGTTGGCACAGTGTCTGCTGTAGATTAAACACTCAACAAATGTGAGCCATTATAATCATCATCACGTAGACTGCACCTCTTTTTGCGAGGAGACAAGGGGGCAAATTAAGAAGCTAATTCCCTGTCAATTCCCTCTATTGTTGAAGGATAGCTGATTCCATGAAAATTTCAATGAAAAAAATAGCATTGCTGTCATGATTACTTAATTATAAATCTTTGCCAACTCATTATCATGTACATTCAAATAGATATGTACCAATCTTTGATTGCTGCAAAATACCGAGAGCATGTTTATTCACCTGAAAAAAAAAAAAAGCAGCTATGGAAGGTATTAGGCTTAGGTATTAATTATCAAATCTGGAAGGAGTGGTATTTTGGGAGACGTGGGGTGGCTCTTCTGGCCCCAATTCCAAGGTTGCACATGAAGAAGGATCTTCAATAACTTACTAGTTCTTTGAGATTAGGAAATGCATTCAATAGATGTCTTTGTGGTGTTGATACCATCACAGCATAAATAAAATTTAAAGTCCTCCTTTATATATGTCTAACACTAAAATATGTATTAAATGAATACATTGTAAAGTGCTTAGATAACTATCTCAGTATCATATTCTCACTTTTTGATTCAGAAGGTAATAATATCTGTTGGTATTTATTGATCACTGTATCAGTTATCTTTTTAGTGCCCTGTAACAACCACCTGAAAACAAAGAAGACATCAGCCCTTTTATTTGGGCTGGGCTCAGCTGGGCAGTTTCTTGGGTCTCACCTGGCTTCCCTGAAGCAACTGTAGTTATCTGATCACTCAACTTGGAGGTAAGGGGTTAAGATGCTCTAAGAGGACTTTGCCTCCTCTGTAGGTGATCGTGCTGGCTGTTGGCTGGGTCATGTGTCTTTATCAGGCTAAAGACCCCTTAGCAAGCTAGATTAGAGCAGAACTTCTGAATTTGATAAAGAATATCTACAAAAAATCTACAGCTAATATTATACTTAATGGTGAGAAAATCGAAGCTTTCCTACTAAGATCAGGAACAAGCCAAGATTGCCCCCTCTCACAACTCTTACTCAGTTTCATACTGGAAGTCCTAGCTAATGCAACAAGACAAGAAAAGGAAGTTCTAGAGATACAGATTGGGATGGAAGAAATAGAACCGTTTCAGTTCATAGATGACATAATTGATTATGTAGATAAATCTAAAATATTGACAACACCAAATGCTGACAAGGATGTGGAGCAACGAGAATTCTCATTCACTGATGGTGGGAATGCAAAATGGTGCAGCCACTTTGAAACACAGTTTGGAAGTTTCTTACAAAATGAAACATATTCTTTCCATAGGATCCAGCAATCATGCTCGTAGTTATTTACCAAAGAAATTGAGAACTTATGTCCACACAAAAACCTACTCATGGATGTTTATAGCAGTTTTATTCATAATCACCCAAACCTGGAAACAACCATGATGTCCTTCAGTAGATGAATGGGTAAACCCAGACAATGAAATATTATTCAGTGCTAAAAAGAAAAAGAGCTATCAAGCCATGAAAAGTCATGGAGGAAACTTAAATGCGTATTACAAAGTGAAAGAAGACAATCTGGAAAAGCTACATATTATATGATTTCACCTATATGAAATTCTAGAAAAGGCAAAACTAAGGAGACAGAAAAAGGTCAGTGGTTGTCAGGGGTTGGAAGGAGGAAGTGATGAATAGGCAGATCACGAAAGATATTTAGGGCAATGAGACTATTCTGTACGATGCTATAGTGGTGGATATATTCTATTATAAATTTGTCTGAATCCATAGAATGTGCAACACCGAAGAGTGAACCCTCATGTAACCTACAGACTTTGGGTGATAATGTTATGTCAATGGGGGTTCATCAGTTGTAACAAATATACCACTCTGGTGGGGGATGTTGACAGTGAAGGAGGTTATGCATAGGTGGGAACCCCAGGAAATATGGAAACTTTTTATTTTCTGCTCAATTTTGCAGTGAACCTAAAACTACTCTAAAAAATAAAGTCTATTAAAAAATGTTTAGTGAAATTTTCAAAGTCATGAATCTCATCATTGGGTGAAAAGTTAGTATTTACATTATTCCCTTGAAGTTTTATTTTCATTTATATTGTCATCATCATATATCTGATAATTTTCATATCTCAATATTTTTCCCATTTTTCACCATTCTGATGTGGAACATTTCAGACCTTACCCTGATAATTTCACTAACAGTAAAGAAGCCTGCAAATTGGTGAGGGCCACTTGTAGGAAATTATATATTCAGTCACTAATTGTTTCTTAAATTAATATAGCTATTGCATTCAGATAAAGAGTTCTCAATTCCCTGGAAAAAAACAAAATCGATTAACAAAAATTGTAATTATTATTTAAAAAAGTAAATCTCTAATTTTTACAGTTTTATTTTATTCTACTTTCAAACACCCTAAGTTAACTAAGTTCTACTTGATGTCTGATCTAGATCCTGGTAATTAGTTAGATGTCTAGGCAAACATCTCAATGTTTCAGCCTTATACAGTTTACTAAATGGTTCCTAAATAGTCCCCAAAATCTTAAAGATGTCATGGCACTAACTGCCTAATTCACTCATGGAGAACCTCATACTGGGGGACCTCAAAGTCCGCTAAAGGCAGATTCAATATCATACCTTAAAATGACACGATCAAGCAAACTACGGAGTGATGTTTTTCCCAGTAGGCTGACAAACCAAGAATTACAAAGTTATAAAATTAAGAATTGTGGCCAGAATTTGCAACTGGAATTCACTGATGAGGATTGTCATTTTCTCTATAAAAATACACCTGCTTGAGTGTTGCATCTATTTTTAGGTATTCCATGGACAACTCCGAGATGAAGAATTGCATGCTCTACTGACTGAGCCAGCCAGTGCCCCAAGGGCAGAAAATTTCTTAAGAAATTTTTTATGAAGCATATAAAAAATACTGAAACAGAAACTGCTCATTTTATATCTTTCCAAGCAGTTTCAATCTTATAAGGAGTAAGAAATCATAAACATGCAGGTTATTCACCAGTATATGTGCTGAATCAAATTTCTTTACTAAATATTACATGAAGTATAATTTGTATTGCAAATTTCATTAAATAATTGTGAAATTTAACTGCTAGTACTTATCACAGTTCTGCTTTTGGTTTTCAGGCAAGAATTGTACAGTAAGAAAATTATGCATGTTTACTGTGACTTACATGTATTTTTAAAATGTTGTAAGTATCTCAAAATTTATTTTCTCTCCTATTTAATCATAATGCCAGTATCTGCATTTTATTAAATGACACTCAATTTAAAATGAGGTCAATACTATCACCACCATTACAATCTGAAGTCATCAGGCAAAAATATTCCTTTGCTTTAATATAAAGCCTCCACTTACCTGTTATTGCTACTAAGCATTTGATATGAGATCTCTTCCACACTGCAAATATTAGGATCACAAAGGCAGAGCTGAGAGTTTTGATGGTCTTCAGAATTTATCTACTGTCATGAAAAAACAAACAAAAATCAGGAGTCCGCCAAGTCATGATTCAGAACAAAGTCCCAAATTACTGCCAAGGAACAGGTACTAACTCTCCCTACTTAGATCACCTGGATGCCTCTCTTTTATCTTCTGTGTGCAACCTATCAGTGAACCATGCTGGTCCTGTCCTGCGTTTTCAAATCCCTTTACTTCTTTCCATATCTGCTGTCATTATTTTAATCTAATGAACGGGCAGGTCCCAAAACATATGGCTTGTACAGTTGGCATTGTTTTTATAGACACTGTGATGAGTGGATTTGGTGCTTAGGTATTTGCTAAGAAGTTTCCATTTTGAAGGAAAAGGTAATATCTTTTCATTGGGGTTTTTGAATGTTTGTAAAGTATGGTATGGTGTAAAGAATATCAGATGTTTTCCATAGGGTATTAAAAAGTAATGAAATTGAAATGAATAGGAGCCCAGTCGTTCCCCCTTTTTCGTTGCTGATTGTAGGCAAGGCTCATGGCCTCCCTTAAAAATGGATATACTAGGACACACATTTGCTTTACAGGATTATTGTGAAAATCAAATAAAAATAGTGTGACACTGGAAACTCACTAATGTAAGCAACTATTTCCTGAGCACTCATTGCATGACATGCTTACCGCTCTCCTAGGTACTGAGCATACAGTGGTGAGGAAGGACGACTTCCCTGCCTTCGTGGACAGGGACCTTAGAGTAGAGGAGACCGAAAATAAATGAATACCAACAAAGACGCCACACATTTACACGCATGCACGCATACACACTCACAGACACACCTTCACAGAGAAATACATAGGGCAATGTGTTCTGAAGTTCTACTGACTGAGGCAAAGGGAGTAGCCAGATGAAGGTCTGGAAAATTAGGTTCCAGGCAGATGAGCTCGGCGATGGGGCTGAGACTGAAAAGAAGCCAGGATGGCTGGAGCAGGGAGGACAGAGCAGAGAAAGGAATCAGGTGAGGCCGAGCAGGTGGGCAGGGGCTGAGTCACCTGTTGGAGGCCACCGCAAGAGCTTGAATTTTATTTTAATTGGAATAGGAAACCGTAGTGGTTGGGAGTCTTATGCAACTAAAAAAAAAAAAAAAATTCCAGCCAATTGAAGAAAAGGAATTGACTGAAAAGCAGTTGGAAAACTCACAGGACCCCCAAGAAGCCCGATAAGTCAGGTTTGGAAAATGGGCAACTGCGTAGTGAGGCGGAAAGGTGGGCAGAAGAGGCAGGACCATCTTCCAGAACCAGTGTGGAGGACCACGGCTGCTGCCGCCAGGGTGGACCCAGCAGGCCTGCCTCCACACCACCTGCAGCCCCAGACTGGTGTCCACTGGTGTCCTCTAGTGGATCCTGGTGGCCTGTGATGGAGGGAAACATAGAAAGAGGCTCCAAACATAAGGCTACCAAAAATGTAGTGTCTGCACAAATGTACCCCAGGGGTGTTTTAAGCTTTGACTACAACTGCACTAGGCCAGGCACCACTCACTGACCACCGAGGTAATTATCCACTCAGTATTCCTCCTTCCGAACAAGAAAGGAAATAGCTTTGGGGGTTCTTGTTCATACCCACATCACAAATATCACACTGATGGTTACAACATTGTCTTATTCCAAGACTAAATGTTATGACATACTATAAAATATGAGATGTCAAGGGATTGAGGCATAACATTCAAGATAAAAGCATTTGCTTACCTATTGCAATGGTAATGTTTTCTGTTAAAGGAAGTCACTGTGAAGGAGCAAATTTTTCACCACTGAGAATCCTCCTCATGGGGGGTGTGACTCACATTTTTGGCAACCAATTCAAGTTCTTGAGAATATATATTTTAGTCAGATTCTTTCAAAATCCTAAGTCCTGAGCAAGGAAAAGAGAGAAAAAGCAAATGGGTTGGCTTGTCTTGTGTGCAGAAGGCATTTCAAAATGACTGGCCAAGAGAGAAGACAGGAAGGAGCGTGCACACACGGGTTTGTCCAGGGAAGCTCACTGCCTCTCAGGAACAAGGATCAGCCATAATCCCAGGCTTCCAAAAGGAGGCAAACAGGGGGAGTCAGTGACAGGCCAGGTGAAGACAACTTTCACTGGCATCCGTCCAGGACGTCACCGTTGTGGGACAGGAAATAGCAGAATGTTCTTGGCAGTGCTGTAATCGTGCTTAGCGCCAGGAAGACAATTGAGACGTCCGTATCATTTCAACAATGGTGACCGGTGTGTTACATGTGGGTGGTATTTTTTTAAACCTCTAAACCTGAAGTTTCCAATCCTGGCTACACATTAGAATCACTTGGAAAACTTAAAAACAAACAAACAAAAACAACTCACACACACACACACACTGAATTCAAAATCTCCACGGAAAGTCCTGGGCCTCAGCACCTGTACGAGCTCCCCAGGGGATTGCGATGTGCAGCCAGGACTGGGAATCACTCCTCAAGCTTCATGCTTCTGACTTGGGAAGCATGAGCTTTGAAATGCGGGAGGCTGGGGAATTTCTGTGCAAGGTTACCAGGGTCTCTAATACCTCTTCTTCGTTATTCACACAGTTTCAAGTTCAAAGAACTTCTAAGACATAGTCCCAGATTTAATTTTTTAATTTTTTATTTTTTATTAACATATAATGTATTATTTGTTTCAGGGGTACAAGTCTGTGATTCATCAGTCTCACACAATTCACAACACGAACCATGGCACATACCCTCCCCAATGTCCTTCACCCAGCCACCCCATCCCTCCCACCCCCCACCACTCCAGCAACCCTCAATTTGTTTCCTGAGATTAAGAATTCCTCATATCAGTGAGATCATATGATACATGTCTTTCTCTGATTGACTTATTTTGCTCAGCATAATACCCTCCAGTTCCATCCATGTCGTTGCAAATGGCAAGATTTCATTCCTTTTGATGGCTGCATAATATTCCATTGTGTATATATATATATATATATATATATATATATATATATATATATACCACATCTTCTTTATCCATTCATCTGTTGATGGACATCTTGGCTCTTTCCATAGTTTGGCTATTGTGGACATTGCTGCTATAAACATCGGGGTGCACATACCCTTTTGGATCACTACATTTGTATCTTTGGGGTAAATATCCAGTAGTGCAATTGCTGGGTCATAGGGCAGCTCTATTTTCAACTTTTTGAGGAAACTCCATACTGTTTTCCAGAGTGGCTGCACCAGCTTGCATTCCCACCAATAGTGTAGGAGGGTTCCCCTTTCTCTGCATCCTCCCCAACATCTGTTGTTTCCTGACTTGTTAATTTTAGCCATTCTGACTGGTGTCAAGTGGTATCTCATTGAGGTTTTGATTTGGATTTCCCTGATGCCGAGCGATATTGAACACTTTTTCATGTGTCTGTTGGCCGTTTGGATGTCTTCTTTGGAAAAATGTCTGTTCATGTCTTCTGCCCATTTCTTGATTGGATTCTTTGTTCTTTTGGTGTTGAGTTTGATGAGTTCTTTATAGATTTTGGATACTAGCCCTTTATCTGATATGTCATTTGCAAATATCTTCTCCCATTCTGTCGGTTGTCTTTTGGTTTTGTTGACTGTTTCCTTTGCTGTGCAAAAGCTTTTTATCTTGAAGTCCCAATAGTTCATTTTTGCCCTTGCTTCCCTTGTCTTTGGCGATGTTTCTAGAAAGAAGTTGCTGCGGCTGAAGTCAAAGAGGTTGCTGCCTGCGTTCTCCTCAAGGATTTTAATGGATTCCTGTCTCACATTTAAGTCTTTCATCCATTTTGAGTCTATTTTTGTGTGTGGTATAAGGAAATGGTCCAGTTTTATTCTTTTGCATGTGGTTGTCTAATTTTCCCAACAGCATTTGTTGAAGAGACTGTCTTTTTTCCATTGGATAGTCTTTCCCGCTTTGTCGAAGATTAGTTGACCATAGAGTTGAGGGTCCATTTCTGGTCTCTGTATTCTGTTCCATTGATCTATGTGTCTGTTTTTGTGCCAGTACCATACTGTCTTGATGATGACAGCTTTCTAATAGAGCTTGAAGTCCAGAATTGTGATGCCGCCAGTTTTGCTTTTCTTTTTCAACATTCCTCTGGCTATGCGGGGTCTTTTCTGGTTCTATACAAATTTTAGGATTATTTGTTCCATTTCTTTGAAAAAAGTTGATGGTATTTTGATAGGGATTGCATTAAATGTGCAGATTGCTCTAGGTAGCATAGACATTTTCACAATATTTGTTCTTCCAATCCATGAGCATGGAATGTTTTTCCATTTCTTTGTGTCTTCCTCAATTTCTTTCATGAGTATTCTATAGTTTTCTGAGTACGGATCCTTTGCCTCTTTGGATAGATTTATTCCTAGGTATCTTATGGTTTTGGGTGCAATTGTAAATGGGATCGACTCCTTAATTTCTCTTTCTTCTGTCTTGTTGTTGGTGTATAGGAATGCCACTGATTTCTGTGCGTTGATTTTATATCCTGCCACTTGACTGAATTCCTGTATGAGTTCTAGCAGTTTTGGAGTGGAGTCTTTTGGGTTTTCCACATAAAGTATCATATCATCTGCAAAGAGTGAGAGTTTGACTTCCTCTTTGCTGATTCGGATGCCTTTAATTCTCTTTGTTGTCTGATTGCTGAGGCTAGGACTTCTAATACTATGTTGATAGGACTTCTAATACTATGTTGAATAGCAGTGGTGATAGTGGACATCCCTGCCACGTTCCTGACCTTAGGGGAAAGGCCGTCAGTTTTTCTCCATTGAGAATGATATTCGCTGTGGGTTTTTCATAGATGGCTTTTATGATATTGAGGTATATACCCTCTATCCCTACACTGTGAAGAGTTTTAATCAAGAAAGGATGCTGTAGGGGCGCCTGGGTGGCTCAGTCCTTAAGCGTCTGCCTTCAGCTCAGGTCATGATCCCAGGGTCCTGGGATCGAGCCCCGCATCGGGCTCCCTGCTCGGCAGGAGGCCTGCTTCTCCCTCTCCCACTCCCCCTGCTTGTGTTCCTGCTCTCGCTATCTCTCTCTCTGTCAAATAAATAAATAAAAATCTTAAAAAAAAAAAAAAGAAAGGATGCTGTACTTTATCAAGTGCTTTTTCTGCATCTATTGAGAGGATCATATGGTTCTTGTTCTTTCTTTTATTAATGTATTGTATCACATGATTGATTTGTGGATGTTGAACCAACCTTGCAGCCCAGGGATAAATCCCACTTGGTCGTGGTGAATAATCTTTTTAATGTACTGTTGGATCTTATTAGCTAGTATTTTGGTGAGAATGTTTGCATCCATATTCATCAGGGATATTGGTCTGTAGTTCTCCTTTTTGATGGGGTCTTTGTTTAGTTTTGGGATCAAGTTAATGCTGGCCTCATAAAATGAGTTTGGAAGTTTTCCTTCCATTTCTATTTTTTGGAACAGTTTCAGAAGAATAGGTATTATTTCTTCTTTAAATGTTTGGTAGAATTCCCCTCTCAGATTCCCCTCCCCTCCCCTCCCTTCCCCTCCACGTTGGTGGACAAGATAACTTGTCTTTGTTTTGTTGTTGTTGTTGTTGTTCTTTACGGACTTAAATTTTAATTGCCTGTGCTTAAAAAGAAAAAAAGGTTAAGTCTTGAGCATTTATAATGATATATACGTCTTCATATCCATCATCCTTAGAATTTTAATATCCATCTGATTTGTAATTCCACATAATTTTATTCTCTGCTAAGGTATAAAGTATGTAGCTGTAAATTTATCATTTCTGCTGAGATGTGGGTTGGGTGTGATTGGGTAGCAACTGGAACCCTACAGTGGACTACTTGTCATTCTTCAGGACAAAGGGAACTTCCTGTTTTGTACTCAGACACACACCCTGGGACTTACAGGGTGGCTGGGCCAGTCTAGGATGCCTCCAGTGGCTGGACCATCCCCACCTGCTTCTGACAACACAAGCTGCCACTCTGGACAAAGCCCATGCCCACTCTGGGTAAGTGGAGTGCTTTTGGGACCTGGACAGACACATGATCAGTGAGTTCTTGGGCTTTCCATAAGTTATAAACTCTCAAATCCTTAGTTTCCCAGCTAGAAGGAACAGAAAAGCCTCTCAGAGGGCAACACAGGCCACTCCTAGTGTTAGTAGTAAATATAGCTAAGGCTTCTAGTAAGTTCACCTCCAGGGAGTATGTTTTAGTAGGTTTGGGGTGGGGCTCAGGGAACTCCCTGGTTGACCTGATGCGTTTGGCCTGTGGGTCAGTCATTGAGAAACACTGGTCATGGGCAGGGCAGGAGCTTTCCACAGGAAGAGAGTCTAATTAAGAGAGCTGAATTCCTGATTGTAAAAAAGGTTATTTTTACAGAGTATGCTAGCTGTAGTGAGGCTTTCTCTCCCTCTTTTTATCTTCAACCCCTGTTTATCACCACCGCCTTCCATGGAAGCCTAGGAACCATATCTCCCAGAAACCCTGGCCTTCACGGTAAATCTAGGATTTACATTCTCCCACAACAGGCACTCGTGCATTATTTGAAAGGCAAAGGGACCCAGAAGCAGTGGGCTGATGTGTGGACCCCGGAACAGCCAAGGTGCTGCACAGCCACCTGGCTCCTTTGTGAGGCCCCCTCCTGCTGCTGCTAGGTGTCCAACCTCACCTTCAGTGGAGTGTTTCCTAATCAGGAAACAAATAGCAAATAGATTCCCAAGTCTCTGCCCCACAGCTGGCACGATGAATCTGGAAACAAATGTCTGTTTCCCCTGACTTTTGCTCTCTTAGAACTTCCATCAGCCTTTTTAGTATCTGATTCCATAAATTAAATCCCTTTCTGCTTAAAATATCTGGAATGGGGACGCCTGGGTGGCTCAGTTGGTTAAGCATCTGACGCTTGACTTCGGCTCAGGTCATGATCTCAGGGTTGTGAGATGGAGCCCCACATTGGACTCCATGCTCAGTGGGGAGTCTGCTTGAGATTCTCTCCCTCCTCCTCTCCCTCTGCCCCTCCCCACCCCTGCTCATGTGTGCTTGAGCGCTCTCTCTCTCTCTAAAATAAATAAATAAATCTTTAAAAAAGTATCTGGGATAGTTTCTGTTTTTTCGATAGAACACTGACTGATGAAGTATTGGGTGGCAGAGGTGGCTCCAGGAAATGACCCTCAAAGGTGGGGATCTGGGATTCATTGTCCAAGCTAAGTGGCTTGGAAGGCAGTGACAGCCTCATTTCAGTGGTCATGGGTCCTCTGCACCTGCAGGGGATACTTTAGTCAGTATCCATGGGTGTCAGGAATGAAGGTGATGCTTTGAGTGCCAGTGGCCACTGTGAGAGACACAGTGATAGGAATGGTGATTACGAGGACTGCAGAGTGGAAGCATGGAATGTTTATAAAAAGAAAACTTCAGGGGCACCTGGGTGGCTCAGTCAGTTAAGCGACCGACTCTCAGTTTCGGCTCAGGTCATGGTCTCGGGGTCATGGGATTGAGCCCTGGGTCAGGTTCTGTGCTCAGGGGGCAGTTTGCTTGACCTTTCTCTCTCTCCCTCTCCCCCCCCTCTCTTTTTCTCACATAAATTAATAAAACTTCAAACTTCATGTTTAGGATTTATTGTGTTCAACTGAAGACACAGTCAGAAAACCAGAGATTTTCAATAACTGCTCTAAAAGAAACTTATTTTTTATGGCTGCAGGGCCAGTAAACTGCCCCCAAAAGGCCCAGAGGTCAAACCTATGGATTGCAGAATTACAACACACATTGAATCCACAGCCTTACCAGATAGTCTATAAATTTGGGGGACTTGATGGGAAAAGAGAGCTACCCCATACATTGTACTGAGGACGTTTAGGTGCATTTGGTTGGATGTGAGTGCTCTGAACCTTTCAGCCCCACTGATGATTTCTTGCCAGGAGAAGTAGCTTTCCTTATACGTCTGAGGAGACTCACCCTACCTTGCTTGAAGCCCTGAATAATCTCTTTTCAAGCTAATATATTTTAAGGGAATGTCGATTCTCCTTTGAGATTTAACCCATCTCCTCATTTTCTCCAGAGTGTAATCAAAGTCAGCAGCCCCCAGGGATCAGGTTCAAATGTGACCCAGGGACATAGAGAGATTTATTCACTGAGGGGACTACAAGATGGTGGTGGGAACCTGGTGGTGTAAATGCAGTGGCCACTGCCATTTATGATCTCCCAAGTCTTTCCAGAGAAGATCTCCAACACTCTCGTAAGCAGGTCTGCTTGACCTAGCATCATCAATGCCTCTGAACACCTGTAAACCAAGGTGTAAGAAGGTTCCAGGCCAAGGTGCATCCTGCCCCCACCCCCCAGGTGTCATGCCATAGTATAAGGGAATCCAATCCCTCTTGTGTGCCAGTCTTCCCCCTTCGTACTTGGAACACCTGCTTCATTTTTACTTCTTAGCCGCCACCCCCTGTTCATCATTGAATTAAAAATGAGTCAAGGGGCACTGAGCTAAGAGGCAGCTGGGAAGGAAGGGTGAGCTGCTTGCCCTGGTGTCAATCTCACTCTCCTTAGGCGACCCAGACTTCCTTTTGTATTTCCTCAAACCTAAAGATTTACCAGGTATGAGGCACACTATTATTCTATGTACCACTAACGGGGGGAAAACATTGCCAACTGTAATTGTAAGATGGCAGCAATTATAAGATACATCTTGATCCAGAGTGTTAAAATGAAAAAAGAAAAGAAATATGTCTTAGAATAGATGGAAAATAGTAAATCAAGCTCCTTGGATCTGGCTCCTCTCCTCAGAATTCCTTGTTTTGTTTTGTTTTAAAGTTGTATTTATTTAAATAATCTCTACTCCCAACGTGAGGCTCAAACTCACAACCCTGAGATCAAGAGTTGCACGCTCCACTGACTGAGCCAGCTAGGTACCCCCAGAATTCCTTGTTTCCCAGGAAGTTCCCTCTCTCTCATACATATCATCAAGCACATTCTTCTGGGTCACAAGATACGCCCAGACACAGCAGATTTCTGCTTCTACCAACTTGAAGCCCTGACTTCAAAGGATTTTTTAAAGATATGGGGAAACATCTATGGTCATGATAAGCTGGAAAAGTTTATAATATAGTATGCAAAATATATTATCAATGGTGTAAGAAAATGCTCAGGGAAAACCAGAGATAAATATTCTAAGAAAATGTTTATAGCATATTGACAAAGGGTTAATATTTTTTTTTAATTTTATTTTATTATGTTATGTTAGTCACCATTCAATACATCATTAGTTTTTGTTGTAGTGATGCACGATTCATTGTTTTCGTATAACACCCAGTGACAAAGGGCTAATAACTATGTGAAGAATTCATAAGAAAAAGATGAAAATTCTGATAGAAAAAGAAAACAAAAACTAAGTTCATCTATTCAATAAGCATTAATGAACATTTCCTGTGTTTCAGGCTCTGCATAGGCTGAGGGTGTTCAATAAACCAGAAAAAAAAAAAAATTGGTCCCAGTGAAGTCTATGGTCTTTTGAAGGAAGAAATGGTGACAAACAAATATAGAAGCGGACTCAGAGATATTACAGGTTCAGTTCCAGACCACTATAATAAAGCAAATATCACAGTAAATTGAGTCAACTGGTTTTTTTGTTTGTTTGTTTGTTTCCCAGTGCATACAAAAGTTATGTTTATAGTATACTGTAATCTGTTAAGTGTGCAATAGCATTATGTCTAAAAAACAATGTATGTACCTTAGTTTTAAAATACTGTATTGTTAAGAAATGCTAAGCATCATGGGAGCTTTCAGCAAGCCGATATCTTTCTGCTGGTGGAGGGTCCCACCTCCATGTCTCCACACTGACGGCTGCTGACCGACCAGGGTGGTGGTTGTTGAAGGCTGGGGTGGCTGTGGCAGTTCCTTGAGGTAAGAAAACAATGAAGTTTGCCACACCGATTGACTCTTCCTTTCATGAACGATTTCTCTGTAGCGTGTGATGCTGTTTGATAACATTTCACTCACAGTAGAGCTTCTTTCAAAATTGGGAGTCAGTCCTCTCAAACCCTGCTGCTGCTTTGTCAGCTAAGTTGATGTAAGATTCTAAATCCTTTGTGGTCAACAGTCTTCACAGCATCTCCACCAGGAGCAGATTCCATCTCAAGAAACCATTTTCTTTGCTCATCCACAAGAAGCAGCTCCTCATCCGTTCAAGTTGGATCATGAGATTGCAGCAATGTGGTCCCATCTTCAGGCTCCACTTCTAATTCCAGTTCTCTTGCTGTTTCCACCACCTCTGCAGTGACTGCCCCCACTGATGTTCTGAACCCGTCCAAGTCCTCCATGTGGGTGGGAACCAACCTCTCCCAAACGCCTGTTAACATGAATCGTTAACCACTCAAGAAATGAATAAATTTTTAGGTAAACAAGCAAAACAAGGCTCACTGAGTAAACTGAGACTCTACTTGGGATTTAGCTCAATTGTTTATCATTTGTGCCAATAGTCACCTCACACTGGAGAGGTACCTGTGTATTGGAGAAAGAACAGTATTAGAGCACATGGAAGAAGCACAAAGTTAGAAATGAGAACGTGTTGGGGTGCCTTGGTAGCTCAGTTGGTTAAGCCTTTGGCTCCGGTCGTGATCCCAGGGTCCTGGGATGGAGCCCCGCCTCAGGCTCCCTGCTCCGCGGGAAGTCTGCTTCTCCCTCTGCCCCTCCCCATGCTCATGCTTTCTCTCTCTCTCAGATAAATAAATAAAAAACCTTTAAAGATAATTTAAAAAAGAAAAGAAAAGAACCTATTGCGTACGTTTGCAGGTGCCAGCTGAGTACCTCCATCTGAAGGACACTTCTTTTCCCTTTCCTCATGTGCCCACAGAATCTTAAATGACCACCCTCCTAACCTCTCCAATTCTATTTTAATTATTTATTACCACATCTGTCTTTCTGACTCAGTAACACAGAGTTAACTCACACTTATCCAGTGTTATTTCTTTTCTTTCTTTCTCTCAGACAGTAGGGTCTCTATTTTTTCCTTGCGTCCCAGGGCCCAGCTCGTGCCTGAGTTCTAACATTCAACAAACATTGGTTGAAGCTATGTACGTATGAATGAGTGAGTGAGGACAAATTGGCCCTATCTAAAACATTTAAGAACATATGGGGAAATAAATATAAAGCAAAGGTGGTTATTTTAAACACATCTTGAATTAGTCTTATACTAGGAACAAAGTAGAAAATCCCCCAAACCTGGTCCACATTCCAAATTTCATGTACACAGGACCTGTCATTGCTAAGGCCATGATGTCATCAGAATCTTAGAAATAAGTCTTCTAATGGGAATCTCCAGGGGGTTCCACTTTAGGTTTAAATTTACTACAAAAGATATGCTAGTTTCTTGGACAGTGCTTAAAAGGGTAGTTAAAGGGGACAAGCAGTAATTACAGATATTCAGTAACATTTGACTGTGTCTTGACTTCAGTCCAGCTTGGCTCCGGGTGGCCTGCCATGGAGTTAAGGCAAGGCTGGAACTCCCTGGCTGGGGAAGGCTCAGCCATGGAGGAGAAGCCGCCAGGTGCAGGGGCCCTGCTTCCCAAACAGGAAGTTCAGCCAATAATCTCCATTCCCAGGGTGGGTGGTGGGTCCCAGCAGGTCAGGGCTGAGTTTAGTGACAGGGCAGTGACAGGAAACGTGGAACCTGGCAGTTTTCAGATCCTTCGCCTGTGAATAAATACGATGCTGATGTCCCACACTTTCGCCCTCCAAATCCAGGTAATACAAACACGAGATTCGCAGTCATTTTGATTTTGCTCCCATTCTTCCTTCTTTCAACATCATTTGAAAGTTGACTTAAATAAACTTGAAAAATATATCTGCTTATGATCCCTATATAAAAATCATGATGTTCACTATGTGGGAATGAAAAGAAATTCAGCAATGAGTGAAGTGGGAAAAAGAAAGCAATGACGACGGTTAAATAACACCATGATTTCTGCGTTAGCTGTGGACTTCAGGTCCCACCTTCACCCCTTCTCACCTGGACAGAAGGACACACGCGGAAGGCTCGGGTGTGGCATCCAGCGGTCCATTCAGCGGTCAACTGCAGCTTCATCACTTACTGCTCGAGTAAATTTGGCCGATTACCTGCCCTCTTCGAAACTGAGTTTTCCCACCTATGTACTGGGACAATAAAACTCACGAGATTATTGGGAAGATAAAAAGGAGTGACAGGGTTTCACAGGAGCTGTCCCAGAGCATGTCTTCACTCGGGGGCTTTAAGCTCCAGCACCCAACCCTGCCACATACTGAAGGAGAAGATCCAAGCTGCACTTGCTGTTTGGACCTCTGCACAATTCCATCTTGGCTACTAGAGTTTGATGTTCGTTGTGTCATTTTCATCTCGCCTCAGGTTCTGACTGTGATACTTCACCTCTGTCTCGCGGTTTCAACCTTGGCTCTTGTTCACGATGACTTTGGCAGGTACGCATGTGACATTGCCCTCAGCCACTGTCTCCAACCCCTGCACAAGCAGGCAACAGGCATTTTCAGAAGAACTCAGTCAGTTGCTTCAGACTGCGGCGTGGGCTGATGGCTGCTATCTTACAAACTGTTGTGGTTGTATCTGCACAATGACCCATCCTCCATCCAGTGCTGCCTATGCAAATTGCTCAGAATGTTCTCTGGATTGACTTTGCAGCCCAATGGTGCAGTGTGTTGTTTGGTTTTATGAACATCTCTATCTGGTGGTATTTTTCCCCTTTTTCTTTTGGATAAAAGGAAGCATCCTAAAGGGATTAAGAGCAGAGACTCTGGGGCATACTGCCTGGATTTGCCCATGGTTCAGTCACTTGCCGGCCGGGTGACCTTGGGGAAGTTGGTTAGCCTCTCTAAGCCTCAGCGCCCCAATCTGTAACAGAGAGGTAATCAATCCTACCAACCTTGTGAGATTGCCAAGAGGACTAAATTTAGTAACTTGATGTTGGTAAAGCACGTACAACAGTGCCTGCCACTTAGTGTGTGCTTGTAAGTGATATGTATTTGGCAGGAAGGTAGTGGGGGGTCCAGTTTTTATACTTGCGTTGAGAGCAGTTTTGTGAGCTATAGTTTTGGGAGCTTGGTTTTGATCTTTTATCGGCTTTAATATCATGGTGTTGAATAGAAAGATCTGCTGATTTGTATGATGTCAGTCTGCCAAAATGGCAGGATTTGGGAGTTTCAGAAAGATTAACTGCAGAGTCAAAGCTCTGCATAGACAACATAAGACGCCCCTGCTCACAGTGGCACAAACCCAGCTCTGCACCCCTCCTCTGATCTCCCTGCTCATCATAGTTGTCCTGAAATAGTACAGTGACTGTGATGGTTTTCCTGCAGGGGGCGGTAGGGGATCTGGAGGAAAGCTCCCTTTTCCTGATTGAGTAAAGGTGATTGACCAGTGAGGAGCTTTGGCTGCTGGGACAGAAGCTTCAGGAAGTATGGAGGGGCTGCAGGATGCAATGTGGGGGCTTGCCAGGCTGCTGGATGTGAGCGCACCCGTGTGCCTGACTGCCTGCACGGGATGGCCCTGGCTGCCTTAGCCAGCTACTCACCTCTCGGCAGCCCTCCCGCCACAGGTGATGGCCTGCTATATACTTTCAATAAATCAGGAAGTTTACAAGTATTTCAGTCTCTCATGTGATTTGTCACTCTGACTACTCACAGACTAGCCCATTAATGGCCATTACTATACCCAAGTGTAATCTGAGGTCTGGTTGGTCTCTCATACTTGGGCCTCATTACTTTTGTCAGCTTTCTCTTAACAAGGACACTTTCTTCAGGAAACTGGTTAAAATGTATCCTCCTCATTCTGTACCTTTACAGGTCTGTAGCCACTAGATCTGGGGTCTTTTACTTGTTTGCTTTTTGTACCATGTAACCATGTCTTTATGTTCTAAATCAAATTCGACACATCACATTTTATAACTTCTAAATCATATTAAAGCATCACATTTCTTTATTTTCTAGTTA
Organism: Phoca vitulina; assembly: GCF_004348235.1. Lineage (NCBI taxonomy): Eukaryota > Metazoa > Chordata > Mammalia > Carnivora > Phocidae > Phoca > Phoca vitulina. The sequence continues at coordinate 78,226,405 of NW_022589708.1, forward strand.
AAAATATATCTTGAGAAATGTCCAGGATTGTATTCAGAGAGAAATTTAGAGTCTTACTTGCGTTTGTTAGTAAGCATTTTGCTATACTTACCAAATTAGCAACAGAAGGAAGATTTCTTATTAATTTCATAAAGTACCACTTTCAGAAACATCCAAAAGCATCATACTTAATGCTAAAACGGTACAAAATTTTCATTAAAGTCAGAAACAAGATGAATATACTTATTATAATTTCTTTATAGTACATTTTACTGGAAGTTCTAGCTAGTGCAATAAAATAAGAAAAATAAATGAGGTATGCATATTGGAACAGAAGAGCCAAATTGTAATTATTTGCCAATGATATGATGATCTACATAGAACATTTAAGAAAGTTGACTGATAAGATACTAATACTTGTAAGAGAGCTCAGCAAGATAAGCAGCTTGATAGAAAAACAAAAGATGTTGATAAACACGTTGCAAAAAAAGATGTAAACGCACGAAAAGATGCTTTACATCATTAGTCATCAGGAAAAGGCAAATAAAAATAACAACACACATTAGAATGGCTAGAATTGAAAAGACAATACCAAGTAATGGCAATGATGTGGAGCAACTGTAATTTTACTACATGGCTGGTGGGGATGTAAAATGGTCCAACCACTTTGGAAAGCACTTCGGTGGTTTCTTACCAAGTTTGTTTATCAGAATTCCACTGCTAAGTATGTGCCCAAAAGGAATGAAAACATATGTCCCCACAAAGACTTGTGCACAGATGTTCACAACTCAAAATTAGAAAGACCCCAAGTATTTATTAACAGGTGAGTGGATAAACAAATTGTGGTATATTTATATAATGAAATATACTCAGATACACACAACATAGATGAAATATTTTGCAGAATTGAAAAAAAAACAGAAACAAAAGACTACATAGCATTTGATTTTATTTATAAGAAGTTCTTTTTTAAAAAGGCATTACTAATCTCCAGTGACAGAAAGGAGATCAGTGGTTGCCTGGGATTGAGACTATGGAGAGGTTTCAGCAAAAGGGGGTAATAAGGAACTTTTTGGTGTGATGGAAATGTTTCTTATTTTAATTGAACTGTACACTTAAAGGAGTGCATTTTGTTGTATGTAAATTATATCTCAGTGAAGTTGAATTTTTATTTTTACTTATTTATTTTTTAAGTAGGCTCCATGTCCAATGTGGGGCTTGAACTCATGACTCTGAGATCAAGAGTCACATCATCTACTGACTCTGCCAGCCAGTCACTCCTGAAGTTGTTGGTTTTTTGTTTTTTGTTTTTTGTTTTTAAGTAGGCTCCATGCCCAGGGTGGAGCCCAACTCAAGACCTGAACTCACCACTCTAAAATCAAGACCTAAGCTGAGATCAAGAGCCAGATGCTCAACTGACTGAGCCCCCCAGGCACCCCTGAAGTTGATTTTTTAAAGTGTTAGCCTTTTGGGGAGCCTGGGTGGCTCAGATGGTTAAGCGTCTGCCTCCGGCTCAGGTCATGATCCCAGGGTCCTGGGATCGAGTCCCACATCGGGCTCCCTGCTAGGCGGGGAGCCTGCTTCTCCCTCTGCCTCTGCCTCTCTCTCTCTCTCTGACTTTCATGAATAAATAAATTAAAAAATAATAATAATAAAATAAAGTGTTAGCCTTTTATTTTGGATTATAATGTCCTTTGCTTCTTTTTTCTTTGCTTTTTCTTTTACTTTGTTTTTACTTGTTGAATAAGACAAATTCTTTAAGGATGTCCATTGAATTGTAAGAAAGCTCAGATTGATCCTTATTGATCTACCTAACTTAGGGACCTCCTTCCTGATTCTGCCCTGTTTTCTTTTCAGCTACTTCTAGCCCTGAGTCTTGATTTCATCCTTTGTGTCAAGCACCCTATTGCTTCTGGACTAGATGTTGGTGTTTGCTCTTTCTGGGTCAACTCAGCACTCCCTTAACAAATGTATACTCTTTAGGCTTTTCTCTGTTTGGCCTAGGAGGGTAGGATAACTTGCTCTCATCTGCACAGTAACCCAGCCCTGTTCCAGTTTGCTGACCCCAACAAGGCTTAACCAGTGGTCCTATAAGGATGTCTACCAAGTAGGGTGTGTACTCTTCTTGGTGCGGCAGGAGGAAGGGAGTCGGCCAAGGAGGGCTTCACAGTATGAGAAATGGTTTAAACATTGTACTTGAAAGGGATTTGTTATATTTCTACTATATGTCAGACTCAGTCCTTTGTGCTCATTACCCCACTTCATACTAACATGCCTCATAGCTGGTTAAAGATGGAGACAGATTCTGAATCTGTTCGTTTCTTTGCACTCCACTACACAGAATCTCAACTTCCAGAGTTACTGCTCTTACCCACATTCTTTCCACAGAGGACCAGGGTAAACAGTGAGGACTGACAATCCCAACCTCCTGGTGCCCCTATGTTCGGGATGTCAGTGGGCGAGGTCAGAGAGGGTGAAATAGGAAGCATCTTTGTTGCAGGGCTGTTGGTGACTCTTGTTTGAAGTGGTTTGAGTCACGGAAGGCAGGCAAATAGCACGGACTTACATAGAAGCCTGAACAAGTGATTGAGGCCCGAGGGAAAGAGGTCCAATGGATCTCTGAATTAATTAAATCATAACATTTTAGAGCAGGAAGGGATCTTAAGAGATCACATAGTCCCACCACTCCATTTTATAGATGAATCAATGTGGCCTAAGGAATTTAAAAGATTTCCCCAAAGTCTTACTGGTTGTTAATTGATTTGAAATAAGAATTCTAGTCTCTTTGCCATGAGTTGAATAATTATTGCCATCAGAAGAGGCTGCTGATTTGTGTTCACTTTTATCCTTAGCTTCTTGACCATTTTTTTTTTTAAGATTTTATTTATTTATTTATTTGACACAGAGAGAGAGAGATCACAAGCGGGGGCAGGGCAGAGGGAGAGGGAGAAGCAGGCTCCCGGCCGAGCAGGGAGCCCAATGTGGGGCTCGATCCCAGGATGCTGGGATCATGACCGAGCCAAAGGCAGACGCTTAACCGACTGAGCCACCCAAGTGCCCCATTCTTGACCGGTTTTAACTGACACATGTGTCTGATCTGACTTGACTACAAGCTGACCTCCCCAACTCCTTTTTAAAGAAATTGTCAAGGAAATATGCTTCTGTACAATACTTTATGTCTTATCCAAATTCTACTTAGCTAATAAAAGAAATTGGGAAGAAATGCATGAAAAGCAATACAACAAATTTAATATAGCCAGTCTCCCCAGAGAAAAGCATTTCCTACTATTGAAGCATAGCATAAAACAATACAGTCTCTGAAATGTTTCTACATGTGTCACCCACTCAAGAAAGGACACATATGTACAACTTCATCTGGTTCTTCTTATCCTTTCAGAACATTATTCCCCCTCACCTCTAAGCTCTACCTTTTAAGTCTGGGACATCAAAACTGTTATTCATTTATACGAAGAATCACTGGAATATTTTGGTAGGTTGGCAAACCGTCCTACATCTCCTTCAACTGGGCTCGATGTGCATGCATCTGGTGACACTAATTGAGGACAACTCTATAAGGTGAAAGTCTTGAAAAACTAAAAGAAAATTTTATTTTAAAATCAAAGCTGATGAAATAGTAAATTTCACTCAAATTCTTTATTTTGAATTTCTATGCTGCATTTGAGTGCTTAAAAAAACCATGAAGTTTGAGCTGTGTGGCTGACTCAGTTGGTAGAGCATTCAACTCTTGATCTCAGAGTTGTAAGTTTGAGCCCCATGTTGGGTGTGGAGATTATTTAAAAATAAAATCTGATGGGTGCCTGGGTGGCCCATCTGGTTAAGCGCCCAATTCTTGGTATCCACTCCGGTCATGATCTCGGATCCTTGTGTTGGGCTCCGTGCTCTGTGAAGAGTCTGCTTGGGATTCTCTTTCTCCCTCTTCCTTTACACCCTCCTCACTTGCGCACTCTCACTCCCCCTAAAATAAAATAAATACAGGGCGCCTGGGTGGCTCAGTTGGTTAAGCAACTACCTTCGGCTCAGGTCATGATCCCGGGGTCCTGGGATTGAGCCTCATATCAGGCTCCTTGCTCGGTGGGGAGTCTAATTCCCCCTCTCCGTCTGCCCGCTACTCTGTCTGCTTGTGCTCTCTCTCTCTCTCAATCTGTCAAATGAAAAAAATTAAAAAATAATAAAAATTAAAAAATAAAATAAATACATCTTTACAAAAATAAAATCTGGAAAAAAATACAAAATTTGAGATTTCATATAAACACCTGAGAGATACCAATCATAATGAGTGAAGCTAATATGTGTCTGAACTCCTGTCACTGAGTGAACAATTGAGGAGTGCATCATGATGGTGACTGGATTGTATTGGTCATCTATTCCTGAAACTTCAAACAACCCTGGATATGTAAATCAAGGGTGTGAAACATTGGAAGAACTACTAATAGTTCATTTATGATTATTAATTAGTTCACAGGGGATCAAAAATTAAAAATGAGGTATCTGGTTTTTTTTAATTATGGTAAAAAAAACCACATAGAACTTATTATCTTAACCATTTTTAAAAAGATTTTATTTATTTCTTTGAGAGAAAGAGAAAAAGAGAGAGCATGAGTGAGGAGAGGGGCAGATGGAGAAACAGACTCCCCGTGGAGCAGAGAGTCTGATGCAGGGCTCGATCCCAGGACCCCGAGTTCATGACCTGAGCCGAAGGCAGATGCTTAACCGATTGAGAGGCTTAACCGACTGAGCCGATTGAGGCAGACACTTAGCCAAATGAGTACCATTGTGCTAAGATTATTTGCAAGATGAAGTGTACAGTTCAATAGTGTTAAGTACATTGTTGTACTACAGATCTCCAGAAATTTTTCATCTTGCAATGGTTTGGTGTAGTCCACTTTTGTTGCTTTTGCTTTTGGTGTCAGATTCAAAAAATCATTGCCAAGATTTGTGTCAAGGAGCTTACTGTCTATGTTTTCTTTTAGAAGTTCTTTTTTTTTCTTTCTTTCTTTTAGAAGTTCTATGGCTTCAAGTCTTCTGTTCCGTAATCCATTTTTTTCTTTTTTCCTTTTTCTTTTTAAATTTAATCTCTACACTCAACGTGAGCCTCGAGCTCACAACCCTGAGAACAAGAGTCACATGCTCCACCGACTGAGTCAGCCAGGCATCCCAAGTCTTGAATCCATTTTGAGTTGATTTTTGTGTATGGTGTAAGAAAGTGATCCAGTTTCATTCTTTTGCATGTGTCTGTACAGTTTTCCCAGCACCGTTTATTGAAAAGACTACCCTTTCCCCATTGTATATTCTTGCCTCTTTTGTTGAAGATTAACTGACCATATATGCATGAGTTTATTTCTGGGATCTCTATTCTGTTCTATTGGTTTATGTGTCTGTTTTTATGCCAATACCATACTGTTTTGGTACTATAGCTTCCTATATATAGTAACCACAGTAATAGAATTCAAAATCAGGGATCATGTTGCCTTCAGTTTTGTTCTTCTTTCTCAAGATTCAGGGTCTTTTATGGTTCTATACAAATTTTAGGATTCTTTGTTCTATTTCTGTGAAAAATACTGTTGGTATTTTGATAGAGATTGCATTAAATTTGTACATCGCTTTGGACAGTGTGGACATTTTAACAATATTGATTCTTCCAATCCATGAGTATGGACTATCTTTCCATTTATTTGTGTCTTCTTCATTTCTTTCCTTAATGTCTTATAGGTTTCAGTATATAGATCTTCCACCTCCTTGGTTAAATTTATTCCTAGGTATTTATTCTTTTTGATGCAATTGAAAATAGGATTGTTTTCTTAATTTCTCTTTCTGTTAGTTTATTATTAGTGTATAGAAATGCAACACATTTTTGTGTATTGACTTTGTATCTTTCAACTTTACTGAATTTATTAATTCTAACAGTTTTTTGGTGGAGTCTTTAGGGTTTTCTGTATGTAATATGTCATCTGCAATTATTGACAGTTTTACTTCTTCCTTTCCAATTTAGATGCCTTTTATTTCCCTTTCTGGGGAAATATGGATGGAACTTCCATTACTATGTGGAATAAAAGTGGAGAGAGTATACCCTTGTTTTTTCCTGATCTTAGAGGAAAACCTTTTAGTTTTTCACAGTTGAGTATGATGCTAGCTGGGCTTGTCATATATGGCCTTTATTATGTTGAGGTACATTTCCTCTTTACCTGCTTTGTTGATAATTTTTAATATATATATATGTATATATGTTGAATTTTGTCAAATGAATTTTGTCACGTGATTTTTGTCTTTCACTTTGATACCATGGTGTGTCACATTGACTGACCGTGGATGTTGAGCCAAACTTGCAAATCCCTGCAGTAAATCCCACTTAATGATCGTGTGTGATCCTTTTCATGTATTGCTGAATTTGGTTTGCAAATACTTTGTTGAGGATATTTGCGTCTGCGGTCATCAGGGATAATGGCCTGAAATTTTCTTTTCCTGTGGCATCCTTGTCTGGTTTTAGTATCAAGGTAATGTTGGCATCATGAAATGACTTTTGGAGAGTTTCCTTCTCTTCTATTTTTGGAAAGAGTTTAAGAAAGATTGGTATTAATTTTCTTTGAATGTCTGGTAGAATTCACCAGCGAAGCCATCTGGTCCTGGACTTTGTTTGTTTGTTTGTTGATTACTAATTCAATCTCCTTACTAGTAATCTATCTATTCAGATTTTCTATTTCATCCTGGATCAATCTTGGTAGGGTATATGTTTCTCGGAATTTATCCATTTTTTCTAGGTTGCCCAATTTGTTGGTGTCTAATTGTTCATAGTAGCCTCTTATAATCCTTTGTATTTCTGTGGTATCAGTTGTAACTTCTCTTTCATATTTGATTTTATTTCAGTCTTCTCTCTTTTTTTCTTGGTGAGCCCAGTTAATGATTTTCAATTTTGTTTACCTTTTTGAAGAACCAACTCTTACTTTCATTACCTCTTCCATTGTCTTTTTTAGTCTCTATTTCACTTATTTCTGCACCAATCTTTGTTATTTCCTTTCTTCTACTAAACTTGAGCTTCATTTATTCTTCTTTTTCTAGTTCCTTGAAGTGTAAAATTAAATTGTTTATTTGAGACTTTTCTTGTTTCTTGAAGTAGGCATTTATTGCTATGAACTTCCCTCTTAGAATTTTTGCTGCATCATAAATTTTCATTATGTTATAATTCCATTATTGTTTGTTTCAAGGTATTTTTTTATTTCTCTTTTGACTTCTTTGACCCAGTAATTGTTCAGTACCGTATTTTTTTAAAGATTTTATTTATTTATTTGTCAGAGAAAGAGACCGCGAGAGAGGGAACACAAGCAGGGGGAGTGGGAGAGGGAGAAGCAGGCTTCCTGCTGAGCAGGGAGCCCGATGTGGGATTTGTTCCCAGGACCTTGGGATCATGACCTGAGCCGAAGGCAGACGCTTAACGACTGAGCCACTCAGGCACCCCCAGTACCATATTTTTTAGTCTCCACATTCCTCTGAATTTTCCAGTTTTCTTCATTAATTGTTTTATAGTTTCATACCATTGTGGTTGGAAAACAAGTTTGATATGATTGCAATTCTCTTAAATTAATTAAGACTTGTTTTGTGGCCTACCATATGATCTATCTTGGAAAATGTTCCATATGTGCTGGAAAAGAATGTGTGAAGAATTTGATAGAATATCCTATATATATCTATTAAGTCCATTTGATCTAATGTGTTAAGGCCAATGTTTTCTTATTGATTTTCTGTCTGGATGATTTATCCATTGATGTAAGTGGAGTGTTAAAGTCCCCTCTATTATTGTATTGCTGTTGATTTCTCCCTTTAGGTCTGTTAATATTTGTTTTATATATTAGATTCTTCTATGTTGGGTGCATAAGTATTTACAAATGTTATATTCTCTTATTGGGTTGACCTCCTTATCATTATGTAATGCTCTTCTTTGTCTTATTGCAGTCTTTGTTTTAAAGTCAGTTTTGTCTGTTATGATTATAGCTACCCAGCTTTCTTTTGGTTTCCATTTGCATGGGATATTTGTCTCCATCCCTTCACTTTCAGTCTACATGTGTCCTTACATCTAAAGTGAGTCTTTTTGTAGACAGCATATAAATGGGTCTTGTTTTTTTTTTTTTTCTTTTTCCATCCAGCCACTCTATGTATTTTGATTGAAGACGTTAGTCCATTTACATAGAATTTTTTGATTGGTATGTATTTCTTACCATTTTGTTAATCGTTTTCTGGCTGTTTTTGTAGTTCCTTTTTGTTCTTCTTTTGCTTTCTTTCTTTGTGGTTCAATGACTATCTCTTTTTTTAAGATTTTATTTATTTATTTGACACAGAGAGAGAGCACAAGCAGGCAGAGCGGCAGGCAGAGGGAGAGGGAGAAGCAGGCTTCCCACTGAGCAGATGCGGGGCTCGATCCCAGGACCCTGGGATCATGATCTGAGCCAAAGGCAGACGCTTAACTGACTGAGCCACCCAGGTGACCCTCAGTGACTTTCTTTAGTGGTGTGTTTAGATTCCTTTCTCTTTATCTTCTGTGTACTTACTATATGTTTTTGCCCTGTGGTTACCATGAGGCTTATATAAGAACTCATATCTATAATAACCTATTTTAAGTTGATAACAACTTAAATTTGATCATATTCTAAAGCTCAACATTTTTACTCTCCATCCCTCCCCATGTTTTATGTTTTTAATGTCAGATTTTACATCTTCTTATCTTGTGTATCTCTTAACTAGTTATTATAATCATAGTTGTTTGTACTATTTCATTTTTTTGACCTTCATACTAGCTTTATAAGTGATCAGTACACTACTTTACTATATATTTACCTGTCTAATGAGATCTATTCTGTCCTACTTGTTACTGATTATCATCCTTTCCTTTCAGCTTAAAGAATTCCCTTTAATATTTCTTATAAGGCTGATTTAGTGGTGAACTCCTTTACCTTTTGCTTGTCTGTAAAATTATTTATCTCTCCTTCAATTCTGAATGATAAGTTTGCTAGGTAGACTAGGTTGGAAGTTTTTTTGTTTGGAAGTTTTTTCTTTCAGCACTTTGACTATTTTACACCACTCCCCTCTTCATGGTTTCTGCTGGAAAATCTGCTGATAGTCTTATGGGGCTTCCCTTGCATGCAACAATTTGTTTTTTTCCTCTTGCTGCTTTTAGGATTCTCTTTTTCTAATTTTTTTTAATTTTATTATGTTATGTTAATCACCATACATTACATCATTAGTTTTTGATGTAGTGTTCCATGATTCATTGTTTGTGTATAACACCCAGTGCTCCATTCAGTACATGCCCTCTTTAATACCCATCACCAGGCTAACCCATCCCCCCAACCCCCTCCTCTCTAGAACCCTCAGTTTGTTTCTCAGAGTCCATAGTCTCTCATGGTTCATCTCCCCCTCCGATTTCCCCCCTTTCATTTCTCCCTTCCTACTACCTTCTTTTTTTTTTTTTTTTTAACATACAATGTATTATTTGTTTCAGAGGTACAGGTCTGTGATTCAACAGTCTTACACAATTCACAGCGCTCACCATAGCACATACCCTCCCCAATGTCTATCACCCAGCCACCCCATCCCTCCCACCCCCCACCACTCCAGCAACCCTCAATTTGTTTCCTGAGATTAAGAATTCCTCATATCAGTGAGGTCATATGATACATGTCTTTCTCTGATTGACTTATTTCACTTAGCATAATACCCTCCAGTTCCATCCACGTCATTGCAAATGGCAAGATTTCATTCCTTTTGATGGCTGCATAATATTCCATTGTATATATATATACCACATCTTCTTTATCCATTCATCTGCTGATGGACATCTTGGCTCTTTCCATAGTTTGGCTATTGTGGACATTGCTGCTATAAACATCGGGGTGCACATACCCCTTTAGATCACTACATTTGTATCTTTGAGGTAAATACCCTTTTTCTAATTTTTGACATTTTAATTATAATGTGTCTTGGTGTGGGTCTCTTTGGATTCTTTTGTTGTATTCTTCAGGCTTCCTCATTCTGGATGTCTGTTTCCTCCCCTAGGTTAGGGAAGTTTTCAGCTACTATTTCTTCAGATAAGATTTCTTCCCACTTTTCTACCTCTTCTTCTTTTGGGAGCCCTGTAATACAACTGTAGTCTGTTTGATGTTGTCCCATAAGTTCCTTGAGCTATCTTCACTTTTTTTTCATCCTTTTTTCTATTTGCTACTCTGATCAGGTGAGTTTCACTGCCTTGTCTTTGAGTTCACTGATCTTTCTTCTGCTTCATCTAGTCTGCTGTTGAACCCCTCTAGTGTACTTTTCATTTCAGTTATTGTGTTCTTCAGCTCTGTGACTTCTCTTTGGCACTTTCTTATATATATTTTCATCTCTTTGTTGCAGTTCTCACTGTTTTCATCCATTATTCTCCCTAGTTTGGTGAGCATCTTTATGACCATAACTCTGAAGTCTTCATCAGGTAAATTATCTCTGTTCCATTAAGGTTTTTTTTCCTCCTTAAGTTTTATCTTGTTTTTTCATTTGGCACATATTCCTCTATTTTTTCATTTTGCTTGACTGTCTATTGATTTTTATGCGGTTGAGACTTCTCTCCCAGTCTTGAAGGAGTACCCTTGTGTGTAGGAGATAAACCTTGTGTTCAACCCTGCCCCAGCTCTTGGTTGTCTCTCAAACCTTTGTGTTTGTCCAAGCAATCTATTATATTTTTAGTAGCTCCCTATAGTTACATATGTGCCCAGACTTGTCAATATCCCAAAGGGGAAGATCTCAGCACCTAGATTCAGGCTGATTGGAAGCCAGACCCTCAGTCATCAGCTTTTAAATGTGTACAAATACATACAGTCCTGTAGTTAACACAATCATAAGCCCCACTGGCCACCAGAGCCAGAAGATATAGAGGTTTCCTCTGGGTGGCAATTACAAAATTGGGGCTCCAGGTGAAAGTATAATCTCTTTTGTGAGAGACACCAGAAAGCTGGAGCAAGGCAGAAGAAAAGTACCAAGATGGTGTCTAGAGCCTATGTTCCTTTAGAGCAGCTCTGTAGGCCATTAGACATATGCTAAGTCTGAAGCCTGCCCCTCAGGCTTTTCTGTTTTTGTTGCTGTTTTGTTTTTTTAATAGTGGCCATCTGAATGGATGTGAAGTGATATCTTATTGTGGTTTTGGTTTGCATTTCCCTAATGATTATCTATGTTGAGCATCTTTTCGTGTGCTTTTTGGTCAGGCATCTGGTTTTAAACTATCATAGAGTGTCAAATTGTAGCTGTTTTCAGCAATCTGCATGTTATTTATATGACTACATAACAAAAACATCCCATAAAACAAATAATCTGAAGACCAAAGAGCTTTTTAAGGTGACTCAGAAGTTAAGCACATGTCACTTCAGCTGGGTTCTATTGGTTTGGAGATCTTCATTGTGTGCCCAAAGCACACAGCACTTCTAGCTCAGTCAATGTTTAAGTAAGCTGATGAATACTCACTGGGGAGGTTATAAAGACCTCTTAAAAGAGAAGGGATGTTTTATCACATATAGTAAACTCCATGTCTACATGATCTAGATGGTTTCACTGGTGCATTCTTCCATCCATTTAAGGAAGAAATAAGGCCAACTCTACACAATTTTTTCCGGCAAACAGAACACTTCCCAACTCATATTATGAGGCTGGCATTGTTCTAACTATAGCCAGACTATATATATAAATACACGTTTTATATATATGTATTTATTTCTATGTATACATTTTATGCACATATATGTATGAAATTCTATAGGCATCCTCCTTCTTTTTACACTTCTTAGTTATCCATTACAAGCCAAGGGAAAAAATGGTCTTTTAATGCATTTCATATCTTTTACCTTGATGGCTGGAGGGGCCGAGGATGGAAGCATAGCGTTAGTAAGGTAGGCTGCTCTTGGGTGTGACCCATACAAATTGCACCCCACCCTCAGAACCCTAGCCTTTTGAACTCGTTGGCCACCATCTGAAAAAAGAAAAAATTCCATAAGCCAAAATGAATTGAAAAGTTGACCTGCCTTAAAGGTGGCCTATGAAGGATAAAAACTTACCATTGGAGGTTCTTCTGATAAACAAAGTAAACAAAACCGTGGGATAGATCCATTAGAAGACATTTGTGAGACCCTCAGACTCTGAGAATTGATGCTTTGATGAATTAGAAGGGCAGGGAAAGATTGTAGGGTTAGTTTCCACTTGAGCACGGGTTTGTTTACCCAAGTATCTGAAGTCAGAGTCAACACATCTAACGGTATTGGCTGTGTGCAGTGTTTCTTTGAATTTGAAGGGTGGGCTGCACTATCTCTAAAAGTGGGTTTTTCTTTACAGAGTGGAGCAGTGATCTCATCCTTGAGTTCCACACAAGCCCAGTAGGTAGCACTCCAGGCAAGAATGGGATTCCTAGGATGCTTTCCCAGATCAGGAGGAGTGAAAGGGCTGTCCACAGATACAGAGTTTCCTTGGGATCACATTATAGTTCTTGGTTTTTCTGTTTTCCAGCTGCAGTGTTAGCTTTTTGATGGTAGGGGCATTGTTTTATTCAGCTTTGTACTTCTTCCTACCTGACCCATTGCCTGGCACCCAGTTGGTGCCTAGTAAATAGAGCGTACCTAGTTGGGGCCCTTAAGAAACCTCTCAGTCCCCTGAGGCCTTCATCATAGAAGGGACATACCCCTGCAAGTCCTACATGGAGGTGGGCATCTGTGCTTTTCTCCTGAGCCTCCTGAGGCCCATTCACCATTCATTACTAAATAATTATTTGTCTCTTGAGTTTAACAGGGAGGCCCAAACTTGAGCAGTTTTCCACAATGCCTCCCCTAATGTGGCTCAGCAAATCCACAGACACTTAGAAGGGCAACCTGGCTCATCCCAACCCTGTGGTCCCCATTTGATTGATTCTGGCCTCCATCTCAGTTCTGTTCCCTGGTTTCCCTGAGCCCTCAGTGGGGAACTCATCCCCTGGACTGTTTAGTAAAAGTCCAGGCTTTGAACTGAGGGCCCAGGACTTTGGGAACAGAAGAGATTAGAATTATTTAAGGGTAGCATATCAGTAAAAAGCAGGGACTTCTATTTAACGTGTCTAAACGAGTTTATTAACACCTACTATTTCTTAGTACACAGGTTAGATTGCTCTAATGAAAAGATTTAAAAAAACAAAGCCCTAAATAATATAGAAGTTTCTTTCTTTTTCACATAATAGTACAGATGTAGTGGTCCAGGCTTGTGGGACAGCTCTGCCATCTATCTTTGGTGAAGGTTCTGGTTGTTGATGTTTACCTACTAAAGAAAAGGAGAAAAGAGATATGGGAAGCCCTCCTCTGAAGTTTTTTTAAAGATATTGTACATGATCCCTCCAATCACGATCCAGTGTGAGAACCTAACACAGAGCCACAATGAGCCACAGGCAAGTCTCAGGCTGCACATCCAGAGCCTTGCTAAAATCCATGCCCTAGAGCCTGACCATCCCATCCTCTCTCCTTCACACCAAGACACCTGCTTCCCCGGTAAAACAAAATATTTGCACTTGTCCCTAAAGGTGACATTTTGCCTTCTGCCTCTGAACTGTTGTACTTGCTCTTTCTGCTGGAAAACTCTCCCTTCCCTTCCAAAGCCAACCCCTACTAATCCCTCTAGGTGGGAAGGCTGCTGAAGTAGCAAACCTGAGAGATTTGGAGCCAGCACTGTACAAGGTGCTCCTTATATCCTGAAAAGCACTGTGTCTCTCCACCCACTTCTCATGCCACAGCCCTGGGACTCATTCTGCCTCACCCCTACATCTGACCCATCACCAAGCTCAATAAGTTCTATGTCCCAAAGAGCTCTCAAATCCCAGCTGGTTTCTCTCCACCTCCACTGCCACTATTGGAGCCTCCAAACTGGGCTGTGTTTGAGAGTGAAAGGCACCCCAATAGATGGCAAGAGAGGACAACAGTCATAAACTTGGGGAGGTTCTAGGCAAACCAGGGCCTGGGTAACAAGGCTCTAGGGTCACTCTAGTTTTGAGCCTGGTTTGGGTCTCTGGCCCTCCTGCCTGGTCTCCCTGTTTCCAGGCTGGACCCCTACATTCCATTCTCCACACAGCAGCCCAAGTGTTCTGTTTATTTTTTTTAATGAAGATTTTATTTAATTGAGAGAGAGAGTGTGTGAGAGAGATCACAAGCAGGGGGGAGGGGTAGAGGGAGAAGCAGACCCCCTGCTGAGCAGGGAACCCAACTCAGGACTCGATCCCAGGACCCTGAGATCATGACCTGAGCCAAAGGCAGATGCTTAACTGACTGAACCACCCAGGCACCCCCAAGTGCTCTGTTTAATACATAAAACTAATCACAGCACTCCCTGCTACAAACCATTCTGTGCCTCTTAGTCATCTTAAACTCTCAATGACATTATTATTATCATATCCTAAATAGTTGATTGGTCTGGGGGTTTTAGTTTAAATGATGTGAAGTTCTCTCTCTCTCTCTCTTTTTTTTTTTTTAAGATTTTATTTATTTATTTGACAGAGAGAGAGACAGTGAGAACAGGAACACAAGCAGGGGGAGTGGGAGAGGGAGAAGCAGGCTTCCCACTGAGCAGGGAGCCTGATGTGGGGCTCGATCCCAGGACCCCAGGATCATGACCTGAGCCAAAGGCAGACACTTAACGACTGAGCCACCGAGGTGCCCCTGATGTGAAGTTCTTGCTATAAAAAATAACTCATGGTGCTGTCAGTTCCCAACATTTTATAATTACTTTATATCTCACAGTTTTCATTAGCAAATTAGCTGTAGATTTAGTTAATTAATAAAACAGGGAACTTCAAAAAAATAGATGATAGAAATAGGTAGGTAATCTCCCAATGGCTCCCCAGGGCCTTCAGGACAAAATACAAATCGATTAATGTGGTTTTCTAAGTTCTTTGTAACTGGCTCCTACCTACCAGTCATAACTTACCTCTCTAGCCAGGCTCCTAAATATTCCATCTCCTGTCTCTGAGCCTGTGCACTATGTTCATTCTGCTTGAAGACCATCCTACTCACTTTGTACCCAGCAGATTTCTATTCCGTTTTTAAGTCTCAGTGTAGATACCATTTACTCTAGGAATCTGTATATTCCAATATATTACATTATATTCCCATGTAATAATTGTCCCGCTATTTGGTGTCATCCATGGAAGTCTGCAAGTTCTGTGAGGGGAAGGCCTGCATAAGTCTTGTTCACTGTTCTATTCCTAGCCCTTAGCACAGATGGCCCTGGTCCCACATGGTCTTTGGTCAAGTGTCCATGTTTTTGGAGTCCTCCTTGTTGCTATGGTAAGGCCCTTCTCTCAGCCACCTCCACAATCCTTTCCTGCGCTGTGGTGTGCAAGATGGCATGAGGCTGTCCTCAGGCCATCTGCTCAGGAGCCTCACCCAGCCAGGCCACTCTACAACTCTCGTGCGTCTTGGGGCCTGGAACCTGAGGCTCCACAGAGGGCCTTATGGCCTCCGTGGGCTGTGGGATCCCCTCAGTTTTTTCCAAGGCTGTTATTAGCTTTCATCCAGGCTGAGCGAGGCTGCTTTTCAGAGACACCAACAAAGTGTGTCTCCATGGCTCTTATCTTCATCTCTCTGAAGTTCATCTTCACCCCAGTGACCTTTAATCTCGTCTTGGGTAGAACAACTTGCTTTATGTCATCACGAAATTTTCCCGAATCAGTGGTTTATGGCATAAACTTTGAAAGTTTGGCGCTCATACTAGGTTTTGGTAACCCAGAAAGTATTTTCTCTCAAAGCTTCTGTCTCTGTCATGAGCCTCAAAAGTCTATTTTGATAATTCGTTTCTTAACTTTGAGTTGCAGCCCTCTCAAAGGCAGTAAGCATATCTCATAGTCTGGATTTAATGATGGAAGGTAATGTGGGATAAAAGGAACTAATAAGAATGGGTTTATATGTCAGAATACTGCCTCTATACAGACCCAACAATCACACAGACACTTTCTACGATAACATGGGGTTGCATGCACAGGAGTCCCATTCCCAGGAATTTATCCTACAGAAACACTTACAAAACAAGGTAAAAATGAATGCATAAAGATGTTTTACAGTGTTGGGTTTTTTTGTTGTTGTTGTTTTGTTTTGTTTTAGAGACAGAGAGAATGGGGGTGGGTAGAGGGAGAGAGACAGAGAGAATCTTAAGCAGGCTCCATGCTCAGTGCAGAGCCTGACATGGGGCTTGATCACACGACCCTGAGATCATGACCTGAAATGAAATCAAGAGTCAAATGCTTAACTGACTGAACCACCCAGAGTCCCCACAGGACTTTTTGTAATACTGAAAAATCATAAAAACCTAAATGTCCATCAACAGAGACTGGTTAAAAGATGATGAATGGATAAAGAAGAGGTGGTATATATATATACAATGGAATATTACTCAGCCATATAAAAGAATGAAATCTTGCCATTTACAATGACATGGATGGAGCTAGAGAGTATTATGCTAAGCGAAATAAGTCAGTCAGAGAAAGACTGATCATACCATATGATCACATTCATGTGGAATTTAAGAAACAAAAGAAAAGAGAAAAGGAGGAAAAAAGGAGAGAGGGGGGCAAACCAAGAAACAGACTCTTAACTATAGAGAACAAACTGATGGTTACCAGAGGGGATGGGGCGGATGGGGAAATTAAGAGTATGGGGACTAAAGAGCACACTTACCATGATGAAAAAAAATAAAATGATAAAAAAATTTAAAACTATCTTTATTAACTGCTTTTATCATGTATAACATATTGTGAACATCTCCATTTGTAATGGAAGCACAGTATTCCATCCCAGGGATGCACCAAGAATATTAACTTTCCTGCATTTTGGTTTCTCTAATTTTTTAAAACATTTTAAACAGGGGCGCTTGTGTGGCTCAGTCGGTTAAGCTTCTGCCTTCAGCTCAGGTCGTGATCCCAAGGTTGGGCTCTCTGCTCAGCAGGAAGCCTGCTACTCTCTCTCCTTCTGCCCATGCTCTCTCTCTCTGTCAAATAAATAAATAAAATCTTTAAAAAAAAAAAACATTTTAAACAAAGTTGGGTAAGTGTTCTTTTACATACTTGCATACTTAAATACATACTTTTAAAAAAGTTTTTATCATGAAATGTTCAAATACGCAAACCACAGAATAGTACGATGACTGTCCATGTATCGCATCCAAATTCCACAATTACCATCTAGGAGCAGATCTCGTTTCATTTATACCCCACCTACTTTCCCCATCCCTGATTATATTGAAGCAAATCCCCAAAATAATATCATTTCATCCATAAATGTTTCAGTATGTATCACTAAGAGATAAGATTCTTCTTTTAAAATATAACCATAATACCAATATTACACCTGAAATCGTTTTAAGCATTAATTTCTTAATATTATCAAATAAATAGTCAGTGTTCAAATTCCCGATTGTCTCACAGAACTTTAATTTTTTTGTACAATTTCTTCTTCTTCTAATTAGGATCCAAATAAGAGCTATATGTCTCCTGGCTGATATACTTCTTAATTCGTTTTTTAGAGCAGCTTGATTGAGGTATAATTTGTACAACATGAAATTCACCAACTTGTTTCTCTTTTAATCCATAAAGTCCCCTTCCAGCTCTTTTTCTCTTTGCAAATTTTTGATGAAGAAAGCAGGTAGCGTTTCTCACTGCAGCCCCATGTAATGTCACTCAGCAAGTTTTCCCTGTCCCCTATATTTCCCAAAAATTGGTGGTTAGATTTAGATGTGGGATCAGATTTAAGCTTTACATTTTTGGCAAGAAGACTTCACAGGTGGTGGTGTGTACTTTCACACGCAATGTCTGTTTATCTGTCTTTTTGTGTGTTTATCAGCCATTGATGCTTCTTGACTAGAGCCCGTAAAAGGGTCATACAGTGCTGATACTCTACCTTGTTTTCTTCATTTATTAGCTGCAATACTTTGTAAATAGAAGTCTCCCCTTATCCCTTTCTGGTTACCCAGTACTATAGTTCGTACTGGAATGGCAGAAATAAATACTTAATTCTTTCCTTTTATTTTCCAGTCTTGAAAATAAAATGTGGGTCCCTAGCATTCTCTGAAGGTGACCAACGAGGGTGTTACCATTGCTGTTTTTAGTACCCTTTTGAATTCGTAAATGTAGACAGTTTTAAAGTGTTTCCATCCAATGCAGTGAAATTCCTTGTTGCTCAAACTGTCCTTTCTCTGGTCGACGGGAGCTTTCAATTCCATCCCGGACTTTTTTTACTTAACCAGAAAAATCAAGTCAGTTCTTCCTGCTTAGCACAGGAAGATATTCCAGGCTCATTCACACCCACTCACCCTAGAACCTAATATGTCACAGATCAAAGAAGGCAGGAGGAAACAAAAAGTGAACAAATGCCCTCAGCTTAACTGGAAAAAGCCCTGGGGCGTGAGTCAGACTATCTGGGTTTAAGTCCTGACTCTGTAAACGGCTGAGTATTGCATTTGAGACAATTGGTAAACTCTGATTCTCTCACCCTTTTTAATTTTTTCTCATTTGTCTATGAGGATAATAATAGCAGGAACGACAATAGTAACCATAGTGTTGCCCATTTCAGCAAGTGTCTGTAGAAAGGCACTCTGTGCACGGCACACAAACGATATGCTATCACTGTGGCTCCTTCAGCCTGGGGTCCCCATCCGAAGAGCCCCACCACCAGCACAGGTGGTGGTTTCTCTCCCTTCATCTGTCTAACAGTCTCTTTGAAATGCTCTCTCTAAAGGGCTCTCAAACCTCCTTTCTAAAATACCAGCGAAGGTGGGTGCCTGGGTGGCTCAGTTGGTTAAGCGACTGCCTTCGGCTCAGGTCATGATCCTGGAGTCCCTGGATGGAGCCCCGCATCGGGCTCCCTGCTCGGCAGGGAGTCTGCTTCTCCCTCTGACCCTCCCCCCTCTCATGCTTTCTCTCTCAAATAAATAAATAAAATCTTTAAAAAATAAATAAATAAAATAAAATAAAATAAAATACCAGTGAAGGGGCACCTGGGTGGCTCAGTCGGTTAAACATTTGCCTTCGGTTCAGGTCAGGTCAGGTCAGGTCCTGGGATGGAGCCCTGTGTCAGGCTCCCTGCTCAGTGGGGAGTCTGCTTCTCCTTCTCCGTCTCACCGCCCCCCCCCACCCCACCTCTCTTGTGCTTTCTGGCTCTATCTCTCTGTCAAATAAAAAAAACTACCAGTGAAAACAACGCTGGTGAAGCTGGATGGTGGACCTCAGTGGGGAAGTGGGCACAGGCATGTCAGGCTGTTGAGAGGGTCAAGCAGTAGGACTTTTCTGAATGGTCATTAGCCAGTATGTAGCCAACTTTTAAAACGTGTCTATTTCTTTGATTCAGCAATCCTACCTCCTAGAAGGAATAGTTAGACAAATGAGATAAGATGTATTTGTGAGAATGGCCATTACAGGGTGATTTATAAAACCTTAAAAATTGGAAAGAATGTAAATATACCAGTAGTTATGGAAATGATGAAACATCCATTAAATAAAATGGAATACCATACAAAAACTGAAAATAATTTTGTAGGTCTGTATTGACTGACATGAGACATATTTGTTCTCTATTCCTAAATCTAAACAAATCAAGACACAGAAGCTGGGCGGGGTGGGGGGTGCTGGAAGTGTTTACCATCTTGGCTTGGACGGTGGCTACACGGGTGGACACATAGGTAAACCTGCACCGAGCTACGCACCCAAGAGTTAGGTACTTCACTTACATTTGACTAATAAACAAGATAAAGTAAAAAAGAAGGATAGAAGGAAGAAAGGAAGAAAGGAAGGAAGGAAGGAAGGAAGGGAGAGAGCGAGAGAAAGAAAGAAAGAGAAAGAAGAAAGAAAGAAAGAAGAAAAAGAAGGAGAGAGAAAGAAAGAAAGAGAAAAGGAAAAGGAAAGGCAAGATCATCAGAAGCAAGCATGGGCTCACCAAAAAAGTCATACCAGTCAAAACCCAAACCAAATAAACCACATAACATAATCCTGCATATATAGTAGGAACCAAAGTTTTTGTTTTTAAAAAAGATAATTAAAAAGATATACTTCCAGAGGACTATTTGTTTACTGAATATTAAGGGATACAGGTGCCCCCAGTCTTAAACTCATGATCACGCGCAGGGTGCGGTTGCAACACTGTGGGGGTCTCTTGCCTGCTCTGCCTAAGTAGCACCTCCTGCTGTGTCTCCCGGGGATCCCCTTTACCCCCCAGCCTGTTCTCCCCCAGCAGCCAGGGGGAACCTTGGCAGCCAGGACCCCTCCGTCCCTTCCTCACCCTCCAGTGACTTCCCATCACAAATAGAATAAAATGTGACCCCACCTACCTCACTGACCTCCCCTCCTTTCTTTCCAGGACAGGAGCTTCTCACTGTTTCTTGAACACGCCAAAGAAATCTTCACACTTGATGCTTTTCTCTCAAAAATTCACATGGCTCATCCTCTCCTTTCCTTCCAGTTTCCTCCCTCAAATGCCATTTCTTCAGAGAAACCTTTCCTGAACTCCCAAGCCAAAATGTTACTGCCTTATCCAGTCATCTACTCCCACTCCTATTTTATTTTTCCGCACAGCATTGACCACCCCCTGGCTTTTTGCTGCATGTTTATCGATTGACTTCTCTGCTTGTTGCTGGCTCTTGAAGCACAGGTCTTGCCTTACGCCTTCCTTGGGGTGTAGCCCCGCACCTGGCTATCTCCGTGAGGAGTTGCTGCATGCAGACAGGAAAAAATCTCCCGTGATAGGAGCCCTGGTCACGTTAGTTTTTCTCCCTTGTACTTTTTCTCATTTTCTGAAATGTTTTACAATGAGCAAATATTATCATTACAACAACAAAATTGAACGAAGTTGTATTGGTTTCCTAGGGCTGCAAGAACAAAGCATCACCCTCACAGACCACCAGTGTCTCCAGGTGTAGAGGCTGGAAGTCCAAGATCAAGACTGGCAAGGTTGGTTCCTTCTAAAGACTGCGAGGGAGAATCTGTGCCAGGCGTCTCCCCAGGCTTCGGGTGGTTTGCTGGCAGTCTTTGGCGTTCCTTGGCTTGTAGATGCATGAACCCGATCTCCACCTTCAGCTTCACGTGGCATTCTCCTTGGTGCACGTCTGTGTCCAAATCTCCCCTTTTTATAGGAACACGAGTCATAGTGGATTAGCTGCCCCCCACCCTCATGACCTCATTGTAACCCGATAACCTCTATAAAGACCCTGTTTCCAGATAAGGTCATATTCTGAGGTGCCGGGGGTTAGGATTTCATCATATCTTTTTTTGTGGGGGCACAATTCAACCTATAGCAGAAGTATTACCTTAAAACAAGAAAAACGGGGCACCTGGGTGGCTCAGTCGTTAAGCGTCTGCCTTCGGCTCAGGTCATGATCCCAGGGTCCTGGGATCGGGCCCCGCATCGGGCTCCCTGCTCAGCAGGAAGCCTGCTTCTCCCTCTCCCACTCCCCCTGCTTGTGTTCCTGCTCTCGCTATCTGTCTCTCTGTCAAATAAATAAATACAATCTTAAAAAAAAAAAAACAAGAAAAAACGAATTTTTGAAATTTAAATGTCAGAAATGTGTGGAAACCTGTGTGTGAGGGGAGGATACTTCCCTGGAAACGTGACCTCTTAGATACGTTTTCTTTCAGGTTAATGATTTCACTAATGTCTAAAGCTGCTTAAGAATATCTCAGTCACAATACAATTCTGGCTCATGCCAACAGAGCACATCTTTCTGTAAGATGCTCTTTTATTCGCTTTAATTCTCCACCACTGAAACTTTCCTGCATTAAGGGATTGGCCCAGCTTTCTTGGGACAAAAGGCCTCTTGACTAAGCCAAGAGGAGCCGGTCACCTCCCAGAGGGCCCCTCCTCTCCCATGATGGGAAATCCATCTTAACCTCCACCATCTCCCCACTCTGCAGCGAGGAAGGGCTTCCCTTGGAAGTGGGGTTTGACCTCATTCATGCTTCTAGAGTGTCTTTTTTTTTTCTTCTTTAAAGTTTATTTTTGTATCCTGTTGTTAAATGAAATGCAGCCTCCCTCTGTGCAGAATGGGAGGAATAGTTGCTTTTCTTTTTTTTTAATCAGAAAGCCTAGAATTTTTCTGGCAATTATGCCCTGACTGACATAGCTTAGTCACTTTTGCACAATTCTTTCCTGTTCTCTTTATGTTTGTTTTATCCTGAGGTAATTCCAGTCCTTCAGCTTCTGTGGCCTTGCGAGGTTCACGTGCGCTTCGCCTGCTCCCTTCGCTGTGGGAGGATCATGGGGGTTCCTTTTCCTCTTCTCCCCAGCTCTGTTTGCCATTCGCACACCACTGACTTTTCCACACCGCCTGCCAGATGGAGCGTAGGGCCCCTTGTGAACATCAAGAGCCCTTTCCCATAATCTTTGATCCTGGCCTACAGGCGAATCCTGCCCAGCAAGTGGGGGGTGACACAAAATAGATAGGGAGAGGAGAAAGCTAAAATAGGAGTGGATGCTAGAACCTGCTGGTAGGCTTTGCAAAATCAGCCCACCGGGTTTTGTGGGGAGCCACTGAGAGGAGACGTGGGCTGGGAAATGCATGGCATGAGCCCGGAGGGTGTGGGCTCACACGGCCCTCACGCTTTCCCCTCCCTGCTCTCTTAAGAGCTGGTAGCTGGACAGCCACAGGGCCGAGATCTTCTGGCAAAGTCCTTTGTTCAAACATTCCCTCCGTTTTATTCATTCATCCACTGATAACACAGTTCCGGCAGCAGCAGCCGCAGCGTTAACCACAACAGGACTTGGGCCTCCTCCCGGCCGGTGTTACCTCGGCCCTTCACATGAATGATTTCAGGTAAGGCTCGCAAAAACCTTGTGAAGTAAATACCACTGTTCTTCCCACTTCTTCTTCTTCTTCTTTTTTTTTCAGACGAGGAAGCTCGGGGGCCTGAGAGGGATGCAGAGGACAGTGTCCTGCCCGTGTCCCTCCAGGGCGCTCAGCTGAGGGCGACTCCTGGTAGCTTCACTTGCGAATGCTTTACCAAGGTGTCACTAGGTGACAAAGTGGCCCAACACCACACAAGCCAGACTCCAATCCAGCCCACCTGCGGTCTTCCCAGTATACCAGGAACCATCCAGTGAGGCAGCCAGACGGGACCCTCAGCAAAGGAAAGCCTGCCCAACGGAAGGCTGTATTGGCACTTGCCAGAAGCCAGACACGTTGCCCTAAAACACTTTTTTTTGGAGGGGGGTCTTTATTTTTTATTTTATTTATTTATTTTTAAAGATTTTATTTATTTATTTGACAGAGAGAGACACAGTGAGAGAGGGAACACGAGCAGGGGGAGTGGGAGAGGGAGAAGCAGGCTTCCCGCTGAGCAGGGAGCCTGATGCGGGGCTCGATCCCAGGACCCCGGGACCATGACCTGAGCCGAAAGCAGACGCTGAACGGCTGAGCCACCCAGGCGCCCCTGGGTGGGGGGGTCCTTTAAAAAGGCTTTCACTTTCTAGAAAATATATGTATTGTAAATATAAAAATATATATGTGTAAATACATTCACATACTCGGATGGCTCCCTTGAAATTGTCAATCCGTGCACATTGACGCTATCCATCTTCAACAGAGAAAAACCTTGGGTTGGGTGCAGATCCACTTACTTATTAAAGCAACGAGTGTTGTTTTATACCACCTCTTAGGTTTCAGAGTTGCTTGGGGCCCTCCCGTGCATCCCTGGGCTTTGATGTCACATGAGCTGGAGGCGGTTCCCCGCCCTGCCCCGGTCCCTGCAACTTGGAGTGGTGGCACCTTCATCACCTTCAACAGGTTCAGTGGCATCGAGATGCAAAGTGCCTGGCACCTTGTCAGTGCCCAGTGGACCAAAACTCCTTTAAGGAGTTCCCAGCCTAGAAGAGGACCTGACAGCTAATGTTTTCAATTTTACAGTAATGGCGCAAGTATATGGAGAATGAATGGTATGCATTTATACACCCAGTGAGAAAACATGGAGTTTTTTAAAAAGCTAACAAAAATAATCTTTTCCTAAGACTTCATTTATAGGATGAAGTGACTATTCGTTGGGCTTATCTTTCAAGACTGCTTTTTATAAGGTATTGCTTTAAATTGTTCATTATTTTTTTTGCAAACATAGCACATGTTAATTGCACAAAATTCAGGGAAAAAATCAAGGTGAAAGAAGAAATTTTAAGAATTATCCATGAACCTGTCAGGTAGCGGTAAGCACTGCGAATATTCTAGTGTTTTTCATTCATTTTCTGTGGATACGCATTTACATATAAATACACATAAATAAATACATGCAGATAAGGCATGATGCTGTAACATTTATTTGATAATCTTTTCTATAAAACTTTTCATCGACATATAACATCCTACAGAAAAAAGTGCACAGATCTAATAACTTTTTTTAATGCAATGCATAACAAATAACATATCGTTGAATCTTCTATAGCATGTTTCATAACTCCAGTATTCTACTTTGTGAACATACCGCTTTTCTGGGATTCTTGAGTTGCCTGAGGTCAAACAACTTTCTGAAATGAATGTCAATTCTTTTTTTTTTTTTTTTAAAGATTTTATTTATTTGACAGAGAGAGATACAGCGAGAGAGGGAACACAAGCAGGGGGAGTGGGAGAGGGAGAAGCAGGCTTCCCGCAGAGCAGGGAGCCCAATGTGGGGCTCGATCCCAGGGCCCTGGGATCATGACCTGAGTTGAAGGCAGATGCTTAACAACTGAGCCACCCAGGCGCCCCATGAATGTCAATTCTTAAGCAGGACTCTTATTTCAAGGTCCTGCACATTCTTGCAGGCCATGTATGGAAACTCATGGGCCATAGATGACTACCTCTCTCAGGATCCTGGGGCTCTTGATAAAAATGTAGATTCTTGCCTTACCGAATAAGAATGTCAGGGTTTGGGGACCAGGAATCTTCATTTAAAGTAAGCTCATATAGGAAACTCTTAAGAGCATTGAACTTTGAGAGCTACTGGCCTTTTATCATTTTAATGTGAACATTCCCTCTTGGGGTGTTATTATCCAGAATGATTGAAGAAGTAACCTCACTTGCTTTCATGTTCCTCAGTGACACCCAGATTGTAGGGTCTGCTTAATGGGAGGTTGAATGAGGATGAGATGTCTCAGGGGAGAAAAAGCGGGCTGTCTCACCTACTCCTTCCTACCCCCAGAGCACTGTTGGAAAAGACATTCTCACCTCTCAGAGCCTTAATTTTCTCATTGCAAAGTGATGATGGTGAAAATAATGATCTCTCAGGGTTGCTACAAGGACTGAATGAGATAATGTCTGGGGAAATCTCTGCAAACCAAAACCTGCTCTAAAATATTATTATTACTATTATTGTCATCCACAGCTCAACTTTTTCCTCTCAGTCATGGGGATCCTGGTTAATGGTTACTTCTACACTTACAATGTCTAATATAGTAACCACTAGCCACATGTGACTTCTGAACATTCAAAATGTAGCTAGTCTGGATTTTATTATAGTTGTGCTGCAAGTTAAAATACACACCAAATTTTAAAGACTTAGTACAAAATACAGAAAGTAAATATCTCATTAATAAATGTTTAATATTGATGACATGTTAAAATAATAATTTGGGTTAAATAAAATATATTGTTAAAATTAATTTCCCTTTTTTCCTTTTCCTAATGTGGTTAACTAGAAAATATTTGTATGATTTGCTATATATTTTTTTTTGGATAGTGCTATTCTAGAGACATTTTCAACAAAATACTTGAATTAAAATTCCCAAGTTAAAAAGAAGAATGTCAGCAATAAGAAAACAAACAATCCTATTAAAAAAGGGGTCAAAGACCTTAACAGACCCCTTACCAAAGAAGATATAGAGTTGGCAAATAAGCATATGAAAAGATGCTCCACAACATACGTCATCGGGGAAATGTAACAATGAGATACCACTATGCACCTATTAAAATGGTCCAAGTCCAGAACACTGACAACACCAAATACTGACAAGGATGTGGAGCAACAGGAATTCTCGTTCACTGCTGGTGGGAATGCAAATGGTCCTGCCACTTTGGAAGATAACGTGGCAGTTTCTCTAAATTAAACATACTCTTGCCATCAGCTTCAGCAACTGCACTTCTTGGTGTTTATCCAAAGGAGTTGAAAACCTATATCCGCACAAAAACCTGCATGTGGATAGTTATAGCAGTTTTACTTATAATTGCCAAAACTCAGAAGCAACCAAGATGTCTCTCAGTAGGTGAATGGGTAAACAAACACTGATACATCCAGACATCAGAATGTTACTCAGTACTAAAAAAAAAAAAAAAAAAAAGAGCTATCAGACCCTGAAAACCCATGGAGGAAACTTAAATGCATATTACTAAGTGAAAAAAGCCAATCTGAAGAGGCTACATACTGTGATTCCAACTATATGACATTCTGGAAAAGGCAAAACCATGGAGACAGTAAAATGATCAGGGATTGCCAGGGGTTGGTGGAGGTGGGAAGGATGAATAAGCAAAGCACAGGGGATTCTTAGGGCAGTGAAACTATGCTGTATAATACTGGAATGGTGGATGCCAGTCATTATACATTTATCTAGACCCATAGAACGTACAGCACCAAGAGTGAGCCATGATGGAAGCTGCGGACTTTGGGGGATTATGATGTGTCAGTGTAGGTTCAGCAACTGTAGCAAATGTATCATTCTGGTGGGGATGGTGATAGTGGGGAAGACTGTGCCTGCATAGGGTAGGGGGTATATGGGACATCTCTGCACCTTTCTCTCAATTTTACTGTGACCCTAAAACTGCTTTTTTAAAAAATAGAGCCTTTAAAGAAAAAAGAAGAGGGGCGCCTGGGTGGTTTAGTTGGTTAAGCATCTGCCTTCAGCTCAGGTCATGATCTCAGGGTCCTGGGATCAAGCTCAGCGGGAAGTCTGCTTCTCTCTCTCCCCCTCCCCACCCTGCTAGTGCTCTCTTTCTCCCTCTCTCTCAAATGAATAAATAAAATATTTAAAAAAAGAAAAAGAAAGAAGAAGAAAAAGAAGGTTGTACTGGCCTGAAGGAGAAATTGGCCTAAGAGTAGGGTAATGTTATAATTATGTGTGTGTGGGGGGGGGATCCAAATTTCATGCACCCAACACTGCTGGCTGCCCATGGAATCTTGGGGGACTCTTGTCCTAAGAGTTTCTAGGAGAAGACCAAGGGAGGGAACAAAGCGCCAGAATTCATTAAGTCACTTTAAGGAAATCATGGGTTATAGAGTAGAAAACATTAGTAAGGCCCAGGGAAGGTGAAGTGTAGATCATTATAAAAGCTGACATCCAGTGCACAATGTCCTCATGAAGGCAGGTTTTTAGATATCTGGAATTTACTTCCAAATACTTCAGTGCAATTGTGTGTGCCAATCAACTTCAAATTTAATTCTGAGACTGTCCAGCCAACAGCAAGTTGTCAGCAGTAAAGTACTGCTCAGAAATAAAAGGAATTACTAATAATATGGTTGAATCTCAAGTGTAGCATGCTAAGTGAAGAAGTCAGACTGAAAAGGTGTCATGTTTTGTGATGCCATTTCTACGACACTCTGAAAAAGGCAAAACGATTAGGTAGAAAACAGATCAGTGGCTGCCAGGGGCTGGAGGTTGGGAAAGGTGTGTACCATGTAGGGGCGTGAAGAGACATTTTATATCAAGGAAAGTGTTCTGTATCATGATTGGGGTGCCTAACTGTAGGTATCTGTCAAACCCATAGAACTATATACTATAAAGAGCAAATGTTACTATATGTAAATTCTATTTCAATAAACTCGAGGAAGAAAAAGACTGCACAGTTCACATTTCACTGTATGTAAATTTTACTTTAAAAAAAAAATCCATGAGGGGGTGTCTGGTTGGCTCAGACATGGCTCCACGCATGTGACTTGATCTTGGGGTCATGGGTTCAAGCCCCACACTGGACGTAACTTTAAAAAAAAAGTCCATGTACAAATACTGGAGTCTAGTTGATATGCATCTTCAAAGTGTTCAGGGATAACATGTACTGATTACTGCAACTTACTTTTTTTTTTTTATGTTATGTTAATCACCATACATTACATCATTAGTTTTTGATGTACTGTTCCATGATTCATTGTTTGCGTATAACACCCAGTGCTCCATGCAGAACGTGCCCTCCTTAATACCCATCACAAGGCTAACCCATCCCCCCACCCCCCTCCCCTCTAGAACCCTCAGTTTGTTTTTCAGAGTCCGTAGTCTCTCATGGTTTGTCTCCCCCTCAGATTTCCCCCCTTCATTCTTCCCTTCCTGCTATCTTCTTTTTTTTTTTTTTTTTTAACATATAATGTATTATTTGTTTCAGAGGTACAGGTCTGTGATTCAACAGTCTTACACAATTCACAGCGCTCACCATAGCACATACCCTCCCCAATGTCTATCACCCAGGCACCTGCAACTTACTTTGAAATGAATCCGAAAATTGGAAGGATCTAGGGCGCCTGGGTGGCTCAGTTGGTTAAGCATTCAACTCTTGATTTCGGCTCAGGTCATGCTCTCAGGATTGTGGGATTGAGCCCCACAGTGGGCTCCATGCTGGGCGTGGAGCCTGCTTAAGATTCTCTCTCCCTCTCCCTCTGCCCCTCTCCCCTGTTCTCTCTCTCTCTCTCTCTTAAGAAAAAATTGGATGGATAAGTGGATAGACGTGTGATAACACAAACATAGTAGAACCAGGGTGTGCAGTTCTCAAAGTGATGCGTGGGAACTGGCAGCCTCAACATCACCTAGAAACTTGTTTGAAATGAACATTTTTCAGGCCGGACCCACTGAATCAGAAACTATGGGAGTGAGGCCCAGCCGTGCGTATTTTAACAAGCCTTTGAGGTGATTCTGACGTATGCTAAAATTTAGGAACTACTGATGCAGGTAGTGGTATATTGGGGGGTCACTGTACAATTCTCTTAACTTTTCTGTACGTTTGAAAATTCTCATGATAAAAAGTTAGGGCGGAGAGAAGAATGGGAGTCCAGGAGCGGTGGGCTCGCCTTGTAACAGGAAGGAGCACCTGCACAGGTGGCTGTGGAAGTATCCCCCTTGGTTAGGTCCATTAGAAGGAAACCTAATGATGTGATGTATATTGTGATCACTGCTAACATTTAATGCTACGTCAAGCCTTTTATCAGGCTTCCTGTGGGGGATACTTCGTGTAGGGGATACTAGTCTAGGGTTCTGAACCTGAGGTTCAGAGATCCCAAAAAGTCTGTGGGTAGAGCTAAGGGGTTTGTGAACTTGGATAAGGAAAAGTTACATCTTTATTTTCTCTAACTTCTAACTGAAATTTAGCATTTCCTTCCTTTATGAATGTACGCAGCATTCTCAGTAGTATTAGCAGAACCTGTGTCTTTGTCTTCAGTAGAAATTACAGATTTTTCCTATCACATGACGATTGTAGTTATTCTTGAAATACCATTTATGGTCATTACTACTTCTTCACTATGGAAGTTGTTAGATCTGCCATCGGATCTTAATGCATGGGTAGAGAAACACATGTGTTACTATATCATCAGATTTTTAAAGTATTTGATAATCATATTTCAATAAAATTGGTTTCCTTTGTAATCATATGTATTTTATTTCATGCATTAGAAAATATTCTGAGGGGCACCTGGGTGGCTCAGTGAGTTAAGCGTCTGCCTTTGGCTCAGGTCATGATCCCAGGGTCCTGGGATCGAGCCCCGCATCGGGCTTCCTGCTCCGCAGGAAGCCTGCTTCTCCCTCTCCCACTCCCCCTGCTTGTGTTCCCTCTCTCGCTGTGTCTCTCTCTGTCAAATAGGTAAATAAAATTTAAAAAAAAAAGAAGAGAAAAGAAAATATTCTGAGAAGGGATCCACCGGCTCCCCAGACTAAGAAGTTCATTTCTAAAAAAAAAAAGATGCAAAAGCCCTGCTTAGCCAGACTGAGAGATAGCTGTTCCGCTGAAATTCATTTCTGAAACATGTAAGCGTTGGAACCTCCCCCAAGCCCGGGGCTCTGCCAGCCAGATTCAACAATCACTCTGAATTCCAGGGAGCTGGAAGGAGGGGGATGGCAAAGTGCAGGCTGATGGAAAACAACACTTGCTCAAGAACCCAGACCAGAAGAGGAGGCATATGCCTCAGTTCCTCTCTGTTCCCTCCCTGCATGTTCCACCGTCCTCCCATCTGGGCCTGGGCGATTTGCTAGTATCTCGTCGTTACGGTGATAGCCTTGGCTATTAAAAATAATAATCTTCAAATTCCTCACTTTTGGTGTGAGCCTCAGTATTTGCAGTGGCACCAAAACAAAAGTAGATTTATTGCAAATATATTGCATAGTTTTCAGTGAAGCTCAACCTTGGCCCACGGTACAGAAAGGCATGATAAGTGGCTCCTGCTTTGCCAGCTGTAAAACTCAACTGGAAGCTGTTCCAAGCTCAGGATGAATACAGTGTGTTTAATAAAAAGGAGAAGAGGGAGAAGGAGGAAGAGGAGGAGGAGGAGGGGAGAAAGGTCCTTGTTAACTTTATTAAAGTCACTTGAGATGAAAGGTCCCTGCTGATTGTCACCCTCTGGTTAGTTTTAATGGCAGTGAGATTGTAGTCCGCTTAGTAAATTGTAAACGTGGATTTGGATCTGGCCACTTACTAACTGTGAGACTTTAGGCCACTTAAGGCCTCTGAGCCTCCTTTTCCTATGAAATGGAGTTGCTCAGAGCAGCGGCCTATAGGGTTGCCCTGAGGATCGGATGAGAAAAGTCCTGTAAGGAATTTACCTGGGGCTTGACCCAGGGTGAGCCCGAGTCTCGACCCTGGTCCTCACACTGGCTGCAGGGAGTGATCACGGGAGGTGTGTGTGGGGGGGTGTTTATTGTGGTAAAATATACATAACACAGCCTTTACCAGTCCACTCCTTGTAGGTGTACAAGACAGTGGCAATTGAGTACGTTGACAAAGTTGTACAACCACAACCACTGTCCATCTCCAGAACTTCATCTTCCCAAACAGAAACTCCATCCCCATCAAACAATAATTCTCACCTGGGCAGTTTCCAAATAACATCTGGGCCCCACCCCAGACCCCCTGAAGCAGGGCCTCTGGGGGAAGGGCCTGGCAGCAGTATTTTTTAAAAAACTCACAACCACAATGTTGATCACTAAACAAAGAAAGTCCTACTCAAGTAGGTTTCCAGTTCCCCAACCTTTTTTGGTCACCTCAACTCCTTGAATGTACTAAGAAGGCAGAGGATGAAGAGGATTGAGCCTACAGTTGCCAACTCTGGGACCTGGACATGGCTGCAGGCCCCTTCAGCCTGAACCCTCAGCTCCTTTGGCATGTCCTTTTCAGTTTTCCCAAGAGGAGTTTATTGCTGTTGTTCTCTGATCACAGAGGCAACATTAGCTCCTGAGAGAAAAATCAGAAAATATAGGTAAGCAAAACAGAAAAACGCAGTTTCCACTTTGAAAACATTCCTCTTGTACTTCCTGATTCCTTAAGCCCTCTGAGCTCTTTCTGCCAGCTGGCTGCCATTTGCCCGTATGTCCTGGGCCTAGATTGATTTTATTTTATTTTTTGGTAAGATTTATTTGTTTGTTTGAGAGAGAGAGAGAGAAAGTGCTTGAGCAGAGGGAAAGGGAGAGGGGAACCAGGGCTCCATCCCAGGACCCTGAGATCATGACCTGAGCAGAAACCAAGAGTTGGATGCTTAACCGACTGAGCCACCCAGGCGCCCCATAAACTTGATTTTAGTTAAGAGTATCCTATATACTTTTTAGCCCATGTTCACTATTTCTTGGAATGATTTTTGCAGAGGTGGAGGGTTTCTTCCCTGCCTCCTTGATATCACCCACTGCACCTTGCTTTCCTGTCTTTAATATTTAATTTCTGTGGGAAGCACATTCAGTTCAACAACATGAACGTAGCGTCTGCATACATACATGGGGAAAGGCGCTGTCAGCTTGAGTCGTATTACTATTTAGCTGTTTTAGCGAAGTTTGATTTGCTAAGATGCTTTTTATAACGAGTGTACTTTCTTACAAAGGGCAGGTAAAAATCAGTAATGACCACAGATACTGAAGGAGTTTTAAAAACCGTGGGGGTGCCTCTCCTCGGTAGTAGTCAGACGTCAGGGAATGTTGTCATCTTTCAGGAAAACCGAGGCTCTGACTCCTCTTCTTGTGATGCAGGCTGAGGAAATGGAAGCAGGGCTGTACCTGGGCCTCAAAATACCTTCCCATACTTCCTACCCACAGAAGAGTTATTTGAGCCAACAAACTTCTGTTTTAAAATGTGATGACATCTCTCTATACACGAATAATGAAGTAGCAGAAAGAGAAATTAAGAAAACAGTCCCATTTACAATTGCACCAAAAATAATTAGATGCCTAGGAATAAACCTAGCCAAGGAGGTAAAAGACCTGTCCTCTGAAAACTATAAAACACGGATGAAAGAAATTGAAGACGGCACAAACAAATGGAAAGATATTCCATGCTCACAGAGCAGAAGAACAAATGTCCATACTACCCAAAGCATTCTACACATCTGATACAATCTCTATCAAAATGCCAACAGCATTTTACACAGAACTAGAACAAACTGGGATGCCTGGTGGCTCAGTCGGTTAAGCATCTGCCTTCAGCTCAGGTCATGATCCCAGGGTCCTGGGATCGAGCGGCGCATCAGGCTCCCTGCTCAGCGGGAAGCCTGCTTCTCCCTCTGCCGCTCCCCCTGCTTGTGCTCTCTCTCTCTCTCTCTCTGACAAATGTGTAAAATCTTTAAAAAAAAAGAAAAAAGAACTAGAACAAATTATCCTAAAATTTGTGTGGAACCACAGAAGACCCTGAATTGCCAAAGCAATTTTGAAAAAGAAGAACCAAACTGGAGGTATCACAATCCCAGAGCTCAAGATCTACCACAAAGCTGGGTAATGAAAACAGTATGTCACTGGCACAGAAATAGACACATAGATCAATAGAACAGAATAGAGTCAGAAATAAACCCACAATTATATAGTCAATTAATCAATGCAAAAAGACAGTGTCTTCAACAAATGGTGTTGGGAAAACTGGACAGCCACATGCAGAAGAATAAAACTGGACCACTTTCTTATACCATACCCAAAAATAAATTCAAAAGGGATTAAAGATCTAAAACCACAAAAATCTTAGAAGAGAACACAGGAGTTGTCTTTTTGACATCGGCTGTGGCAATATTTTTCTAGATAATGTCTCCTGAGGCAAAGGAAGCAAAAGCAAAAATAAACTATTGGGACTACATCAAAATAAAAAACTTCTGCACAGCAAAGGAAACAATCAACAAAACTAAAAGATAACCTACTGAATGGGAGAAGATGTTAGCAAATGACATATCTGATAAAAAGTGGGTATCTAAGATATATAAAGAATGGAACACCAGAAAAAAAAATCCAATTTAAAAATGGGCAAGAAGACATGAACATTTTTCCAAAGAAGACATCCAGATGGCCAACAGACACATGAAAAGATGCTCATCACTCATCATCTGAGAAATACAAATCAAAACTACAATGAGATATCACCTCACACCTGTCAGAATGGCTAAAATGAACAACACAAGAAATAGGGGTGTGTGGGTGGCTCAGTCAGTTAAGTGTCTGATTCTTGATTTCAGCTCAGGTCATGAACTCAGGGTGGTGAGACTGAGCCCTGCATCGGGCTCCATGCTCAGCAGCAAGTCTGCTCATGATTCTTTCTCTCCCTCTCCCTCTGCCCCTCACCTCTCTGCACTCTCTCTCTCTCTCTCAAAATAAATAAATCTTTAAAAAAAACAAAAAACAAGAAACAAGAAGCGTTGGTGAGGATGTGGAGAAAAAGGAACTCTTGTGCACTGTTGTGGGAATGCAAACTGGTGCAGCCACTGTGGAAGACAGTATGAAGTATCCTCAAAAAATTAAAAATAGAATTACCTTATGATCCAGTAATTCCACTATTGGGTATTTACCTAAAAAAAACCCTGAAAACACTAATTTGAAATGATGTATGCACCCCTATGTTTACTGTAGCATTATTTACAATAGCCAAGATATGGAAGCAGCCCAAGTGTCTATTGATAGATAAATGGACAAAGAAAATGTGATATATATATATATATATATATGAATATTATTCAGTCATTAAAAAGAATGAAATCTTGCCATTTGCAACATGTTTGGAGCTAGAGAGTATAAGGCTAAGCAAAATAAGCCAGTCGGAAAAAAACAAATACCATATGATTTCATTCATTCATTCATTCATTCTTAAATTCCTTTAAGAAACAAAACCTATGAGGGCACCTGGGTGGCTCATTCGGTTGAGCGTCGGGCTCTTAGTTTCAGCTCAAGTCATGATCTTGGGGTCCTGGGATCGAGTCCCACAACAGGTTTTGTGCTCAGTGCGGAGTCTGCTTATCCCTCTCCCTCCCCCTCTGCTCCTCTTTCTCTCTCAAATAAATAAATAAAATCTTAAAAAAAAAAAAAACATATGAACAAAATAAAAAAGAGACAAACCAAAAAACAGACCCTTAACTATAGAGAATAAACTGACGTTTACCAAAGGGATGGGGGACGTAATAGGCGATGGGGATTAAAGGGTACACTTATCATGATGAACACGGGGTGATGCACAGAGTTGTACACCTGAAACTAATCTAACACGGTATGTTAACTACACTAAAGTAAACCTTCCCCCCCCGAAATGTAATGATCTCAGAGGATCCTCACTTCAAACTCTTTGATATCAAACATCTCTTTCTAACACCAAGGTCAGCCTAACTATGGGGCTAGGGGTTCCAACATGGCTGGGAGCACTGTGGGGGCCTCCCCCCACACTGGCCTTGAAGGGACTGAAGGCTGCTTTGGGACACGTGTCTGCAAAGAGGCAAACAAAGACTACATCAGCTTCAGTTTCCTTGTCTGCAAAATGGGGTGATGTGAAAGGGCCAATGTGAAGATTTAAGGGAAATCATGTTTCTAAAGCCCTTTGCATGGCGATGGGCACATAGCAGGCTCAGAATAACAGGTACCTTTTACTGTTGACATCATCAGCATCATCGTCACCATCTCCTATGCCATCTCCTCTGGCATAGGTGTGGTGGGTTGCTGATGCCCAGTTTGGATCTATTTCTCCCCAGAAAAAGAGAGATAAATATGAGAACTTTCATCCCTATAATTCTATGGTATTCACTGATACCACTAACTAACTACTAACATCCACTACTAACATGACCCCCTTTAATTAACCCAGACAAGCATGTCATTAGATAAAACATAAATGATCTTGTTAAGAATAAGTAACATGGGCTGGGGCGCCTGGGTGGCTCAGTTGGTTAAGCGACTGCCTTCGGCTCAGGTCATGATCCTGGAGTCCCTGGATCGAGTCCCGCATCGGGCTCCCTGCTCAGCGGGGAGTCTGCTTCTCCCTCTGACCCTCCCCCCTCTCATGTACTCGCTCTCTCTCATTCTCTCTCTCTCTCAAATAAATAAATAAAAATCTTTAATAAAAAAAAAAAAAAAAAAGAATAAGTAACATGGGCTGAAGCTGGACAAACTACTTAGGTCTGTTATTTTATTTTTATTTATTTATTTTTTTAGAGGGAGGGAGAGAGAGAGGGCAGGGTGGGGCAGAGGGAAATGGAGAGAGGGAATCTTAAGCAGGCTCCATGCCTTGTGCAGAGCCCAATGCAGGGCTCGATCTCACAACCCTGAGATCATAACCCCAGCTGAAATCAAGAGTCAGATGCTTAACTGACGGAGCCACCCAGGTGCCTCTAGGTCTGTGTATTTTAAACTGTGGTCCTTAGATCTCCCTTAGGAGAACCACCAAGAAGACTTGTTTAAAAGGAACTTCCCTGAATGTGCAAGGTGAACCTGGAACATCTTCTCATACAGGAAGAGAAAGAAGCTATTCAAAAGGACTCAGGAGGTAATGTGAATCAGCATGCACTGGTTGAAATGGGACAATGTGAGAATAAACATGTCAATGGATCAAAACATATCCTGGTATGTTCAAATGATACCAAAAACAAACCAAACACTCCTGGGTAACTTTCACAGAATGCTAGAGAAACAACTTATCCCTTTGGAAACTGACAAAATAAAGGGGAAAATCAAATATTTATTCTCCCTCTCCTGTTAGAACCTAACCTCAGGAGAACCAAATAGTTGTTGCAAGGAGGTTTCTCTTTATAAAAGAATTCCAACTGATAAATGAAGATAGAATGATAGAATATCGCCACTGTGCCGTCCCCTAATGCAGTAGTGGATTAGGTATCGAGCATCAACGTTTCCTAATGCAACACAGGAGAAACAACCATACTAAGTTGATACTAGGTGGCTAACTATGGGAGTATATTACGTTCATCTTGCCAAAAAATAAAATCTGAACCTGATCAAGCAGCTTGGTCCCACCACCAATTTACATGATGTAAAAGGGATATAGGAAAATGTTAAAATGCACCAGGAATGCAAGCAGCAAAATTGAGATGGTGGGAAGCTCTGCTGGACATCTAACCTGGTTTCTTCAGTAAATGTATTGCAAGGGGGGAAAAGAAGACAAAAAGAAAAACAGGGGGTGGCTTAAAAGGGACTGAGGCATATTAGCCTACTGCAGTGTATAGACTTTAATCTAATTCAAACAGAGGGCAAAAGCCCTATTTTTAAAGAGAAAACTAGAAATTTGAACATTGATCCTATTTGGTGATTTTAAGGGATTATTGTTAACTTCTTTAGGTGTGAAAATCACATCATGGTTATATTTTTTTACAGATTTTATTTATTTATTTGTCAGAGACAGAGAGAGCGTGCACTAGCGGGGGGGAGGAGCAGAGGGAGAGAGAGAAGCAGACTCCCTGCTGAGCAGGGACCCCGATGTGGGATTCATTCCCAGACCCTGGGATCATGACCCGAGCCGAAGGCAGATGCCCAACCGACTGAGCCACCCAGGCGTCCCGTGGTTATATTTTCTTTTAATTGAGGTATAACTCACATACAACAAAATTTACCATTTTATAAGGTAGAATTCAGTGGTTTCAGCATTTTCACAAGGTTGTACAATG
This sequence comes from Phoca vitulina, assembly GCF_004348235.1. NCBI lineage: Eukaryota > Metazoa > Chordata > Mammalia > Carnivora > Phocidae > Phoca > Phoca vitulina. The sequence continues at coordinate 78,263,441 of NW_022589708.1, forward strand.
ATCACCATTATGCAATTCCAGAATGCTTTCATTACCCCAGAAAGAAACCCCATACTCATTAGTTGTCACTTGTCCTTCCCTTCTTTCTCTTGTTTCCTAACAACCAGTAATCTACTGTCCCTGTGGATTTGCCTGTTATGGGCATTTCATATCAATTGATCACACAATATATAGACTTTTGTGACTGGGTTTTTCCACTAGCATGTTTTTAAGGTTTATCTATGTAGTAACATGTATAAGGACTGCATTCATTCCTTGTTATGGTCAAATAATATTCCATTGAATGGATATATCACATTTGGTTTATCCTTTCATCAGTTGATGGACACATACTGTTTCCACTTTTTGGCTATTATGAATAATGCTGCTGTGAACATTTATGTACAAGTTTTTCTTAAAGATTTATTTATTTGGGGACGCCTGGGTGGCTCATTTGTTAAGGATCTGCCTTCGGCTCAGGTCATGATCCCAGGGTCCTGGGATTGAGTCCCACATCGGGCTCCCTCCTCGGCGGGAAGCCTGCTCTCCCTCTCCCACTCCCACTGCTTGTGTTCCTGCTCTTGCTATCTCTGTCTCTGTCAAATAAATAAATAAAATCTTAAAAAAAAAAAAAAAGATTTATTTATTTGAGTGGGGGAGGGGCAGAGGGACAGAATCTTAAGCAGACTCCCTGCTGAGCGGGAAGTCATATGTGGGGCTCAGTCCCACAACCTGTGAGAGAAACCAAGTGTGGAGGCTCAACCTGACTGAGTCACACAGATGTCCCTATGTACAAGTTTTAGTGTAAGCATTGTTTCTACTTCTCTTAGGTATATACCCAGAAGTGTAGTTGCTGGGTCATGGTAACTCAATGTTTCATGTTTTAAAGAACTATCAAACTGCTTTCCACAGTAACTATACCATTTTACATTCTCACCAACAATGTATGAGGACTCCACACCTTAGCCAACATTATGTCTTTTTTTATTATAGTCATCCTAGTGATTGGCAATTAGTATCTCATTATGGTTTTGATTTACATTTCCCTAATGACTAATGATGTTGAGCATCTTTTCATGTGCTTCCTGGCTATTTATATATATTTTGGGGGCACATATCTATTTGGATCCTTTGCTTGTGTTTTAATTGGGTTGTCTCTTTATTGTTGAGTTATAAGAGTTCTTTATATATTCTAGATGTATTATTAAGTATATCCTTTTATTAGTATATGATTTATGATTATTTTCTTCCATTCTTTTCACTTTTTTTGAATTGTGAATTATCTTTTCACTTTTTTTTTTTAAGATTTATTTATTTATTTGACACAGAGAGAGACAGTGAGAGAGGGAACACATGCAGGGGGAGTGGGAAAGGGAGAAGCTGGCTTCCCGCCGAGCAGAGAGCCCGATGTGGGGCTCAATCCCAGGACCCTGGGATCATGACCTGAGCCGAAGGCCTGAGCCAATCAGGCGCCCCTCTTTTTTTTTTTTTTTAATTTTATTTATTTATTTGATAGAGAGAGAGCACACCAGCAGGGGGAAGGGGCAGAGGGAAGGGGAGAAGCAGACTCCCCATCTGAGCAGGGAACCTGACGTGGGGCTCCATCCCAGGACTCTGAGATCACAACCGGAGTCGAAGGCAGACGCTTAACTGACTGAGCCACCCAGGCGCCCTATCTTCAGTCTCTTGATACTATTGTTTTATGTACAAAAGCTTTTAATTTTTTTAAAGATTTTATTTATTTATTTGACAGAGAGAGAGTACAAGCAAGGGGAAAGGCGGGGAGAGGGAGAAGCAGGCTCCCGCTGAGCAGAGAGCCCAATGTGGGGCTCAATCCCAGGACCCTGGGATCCTGACCTGAGCCGAAAGCAGACACTTAACTGACTGAGCCACCCAGGCGCTCCGCTTTTAATATTGATAAAGTCCAATTTATCAATTTTTTTCTTTTGTTGGTTGTGCTTTTGGTGTCATATCTAAGAAAGGTTACCAAATCCAAGGTCATGAAGGTTTACACCTATGTTTTCTTCTTAGCGTTTTATCATTTTAACTCTTATGGTGTGAGGTAGAGATTTACCTGTGGATATCCAGTTGTCCCAGCACCATTTGTTGAAAAGACGATTTTTCCTCCATTGAATTGCCTGGACAACCTTATCAAAAATCAATTGACCATAGAAGTATGGGTTTGTTTCTGGAATCTTAATTCTATTTATTTTATGGCTATTTTATGCCAGTATCATACCTCTTTGATTCTGTAGCTTTGTAGTAGGTTTTGAAATTGGGAAGTGTGAGTCTTCCAAATTTGTTTTTTCTTTTGAGGATTGTTTTATCTATTCTGATCCATTGAAATTTAGGGTCAGCTTGTTCATTTCTGTGAAAAAACATTTGGAATTTTGATCAGTATCACATTAAATCTGTTGATAAATTTTAACAGTATTAAATTGTCCAATCCATGAACACAGACATATTTCCATTTATTTAGGTCTTCTTTAATTTCTTTCAACAATATTTTGTAGTTTTCAGTATACAAGTCTTGTGCTTCTTGGTTAAATTTATTCCTAAATATTTTCTTCTTTTTGATTCTATTATAGATGGATTTTTTTCTTAATTTCATTTTCATATTATTCATTGCTAGTGTACAGAAATAAAATTGATTTTTTTATATTGCTCATGCATCCTTTTACTTTGCTGAACTAATCTATTAGGACTAATAGTTTTATTGATATGTGTTTTTAGGATATGTCATCTGTAAATGAAGATAATTTTATTTCTTCCTTTCTAATTTGGGTGCCTTTTATTGTTTGTTTGTTTTTTTAAGTGCCCTTATCTTTTAAAGATAAGATTTGAAATATTTATAGAAAAAAATGATGTCTGGGATTTACTTCAGAATAATATGGAGGGGAGATACAAGAAGATAAACAAGAGGTGCCATGTGTTAAAGCTGGGTGATGGATGTGTGAGGGTTCATTATACTAATCTCTTTATTTTTGTAAATACTTTAAAATTTCCATAATAAAAACCAAAATGAACACTCCTAGAGTCCTCACTTTGGATGGACTTTTGGACTCAGAATGTCTGGGTAAGGAGTGAACTTTTTAAACAAGCTCCCCAGACTATACCTATAGAAAATATTGTTTGAGGGTTTCCATCCCAGTCTGTGAATTACAAGTGAACAGAGCTTTCTTTATCCTGGCCCAGGATCCCCTCCAGGTTTTCACCACCTTGGTGCTTTGCCAAACTCAGGTCTGTGTTCGAGAAGCCATGATGAAAGATGCCCCTTTACTTTCACAAAAACCTGTGATTAGGCAGTGTCATTTGTATATATTGACTTAGTGAATATTTTGGTTGCTGAGAATGTTAAATTTCATTAACTTGTCACTCAATTAGGCCACTTCCACAAAAAAGGGGGGGGCCACGCATACATGGTTGAACCCAAGTTTTTAAATTAATATTCCACTTGTTTCTACATTTTGTCTCATCGCTATCAAGTACCACAAGTTTAAAAACAAATTGCCTTCAAATCAAATGTCAGCAAACTGTGTAGCGTCACACAAGCCAATTTTTCTTTGTTTTTTTTTACATGAGAATAACTTAGCAGTTCAACAGAAGTAGATTGTTTTATTTTAAAATACAATAAGAAAAAATATCTAATTCTGCCTTCTAGATTTTGAAGGTGAAACTATATAGCTCTCTGAGCCTTATTTTTGGGTACTATTTAAAAATTATGTTTCCACCAAGTTTAGACCACACAGGCTGCCCCCCAGAGTTGCCCCTTCTGGGCCCCGTTTTTGCTTTCCATAGCTGCACTCATCTGAACTTCAGACTACAACTGAGCCCTGACTTTTGGTTTGATACCCTCTGAGCACTCAAGCCCTTGCTCTGTTGGCATATTACTTTGAACTTCTTACTGCTCTGTTGCTGCCGTCATTATTTCTCTTGTATGTGGGGCTCTCTCCATCAGTCTTTTCTGTTCCTTCTCTTCACAGTCCTTGGCACAGAAGTGCTCAATGGATGTTATTGGCTGACATCCAGTCCTATCCAACTTTACTAAATAGCACACCTACAGAAACTAAACATTACGCTATCATGGGATCCCAGGCATTTGAAAGAATATTGTAACATGTGCCGCCCAGGTTTATGTTTAGCATTTAGCAGCGGAGCAATGAAGGCAACTGCAAATATGAAGTTCATTTGCAGCTCAGCAGAGAAGTATTTGTTTTGCACACAAACGAAACCCCATACAACCACGTCTTGCCAGTTGTGCTTTTTTGTAGAACTTACATGTAGTGACTGCATCTTAAATTAATGTCCAGCACTGCCAGGGAATTTTCAGGGCTGAGCCCCTCGTATTGATGTTTGTCCTCGGTCAGCCCATTTGGTGCTTGAGATAATGCCCAGTAGATAGGAGAACGGTTTCCTGGAAGTGAAAGAGCAAATTCCTCTGAGCATTCCTCATGGTGTCAGGAATTGCTTCTCTTGAGGAAGGAATTGAAATCATTTGACCATCTCTCTTTACCCATAGTCTCAATTTCCTGACATTCAGAGTTTTTCAGTGACACATTCTGCTGGGCGTGTGAACTGACCAAACAGGGTGTGGCCTCACAGAGCGTGCTGTGGTGAGCAGACCGTCTGACCTCTTGTTTCCAGCTGAGACGGGGCCAGTGTTTGCGTGCATGTGTGTGCGTGCGTGTGTTAGCAAAGGATAGGGTTTGACTTTGATCAGTTCAGCTAACTTTGTGAGGAACATAAAAGCAAACCAAAAAAAACGGTGAAGTGGAGACATAAGATTATGGGATATCGACAAGTTCAAAGTCATCTTCTTTGTATTTCCAGTCTAACCTGTAAATCCTATGTTTTTTCTCTTTGTCTAACAGCACTAAAGGAAAACTAGGGTTATCCCTGAATCAGAACCCCGAGTTTTAGAGATCCACCATAACACATTGCTCTACCCTTGCCAAACAAAATGCTTGTCAGGCCTTAAAAAGGCTTAGAATTAATCCCACAGCTGCCAGTTATGATATTCGACTTGTGGCGTTCCTTCCTAAGGTTAGGGAAATTCCATTCAAAGTCCCCAAATTCTTTGTTTTTTTTTTTTTTTTTCAGCATGTACAGCATGTGGAGTTTAATATAGATAGTTTTATGAAAAAACAATTCTGTATCTACAGGATGTTGGTCACAACTGTGCCTTACTTAAAAATCATCATAAATGCCCTATTTATATTTTCTGTTCATGATTTCTAAGAAAGCACAGCTATGGGCTATAATTGGTAGCATATGGTGCTATTACCTTCTGTAGAAATGCATTTCCCTCCCTCAATTTGATGTTAATAATTTGATTCATTAGGCTGAAAACTCGCCGAAAGATTGTTGGCTTTATCCTTCCATCTAGGATGTTCTTTTCACTCTTTTGAGATTTGGTAAGCTCCAGCTCCTCAAAATTTTTCCTTGGATAAAGATTTTATTTATTCAACAACCGTCTACCATATGCCAGGGCCTTCACATACATTGTGTTACTTGATCCTATGACACCGTGAGAAGGATACGAATCCCTGCTTTAGAAATGAGGAAACCAAGGCTCTGAAAAGTTTTGATGAAATTGGTCAAGATCTCACAACTAACCAGATATGTTGGCTCCAAAGACTGGCTCTTTCCAGCGCACTCAGCTGCCTCCCAGACCAGAGGTTATAGGCTTGTAATCCAGGATCAGGAAAAGTTTTGTGGAGGAAGTGGCAGGATGGGGAGCTCTTTTAAATCAGAGTGATAGAAGCTTTCAGAGCAACAAGCGGGAAAAAGTACTAGGGATCAAAACCATGTGGAAAATAAACAGATCTGCAACATACACACAACCTTTCTGGGCACCTGAAATCACACCATTAGAAAGTAGTTACTTTCAATCGTTCTATCACATTAATGGATCACCTCCTAGGTGCCAGCCTTGTTCTAGGGTGCTGAGGATGAGCTAAGACTAAAATAATCCCGTCATAGTGCAGTTGACAGTAGCAGGGTAAGGTCTCTCCTTCCTTCCCCCCCTTCACTTAGTAATTCATTCATACCTTTCTTTTCCGGGAGCTTCAGAAGTGCATCCAGGAGACAAGACTCAGAGAGAAGCCCGGGAGTGGGTTCTGGGTGGTGGACTATCCCTGGGGTGGCAGAGCTGCCCATGGGCATCAGTTACCCCAGGGAGTCTGTCTGTGTCCAGCCTGGGTCCCATCTCGGAGGGGAGGGAGATGCTACCAGGCAGGCAGAGGGGCAGGGAGGCTGTTGGGAATAACCCATTTACTCTGAATGGCGTCCTGGTCCACCTGTCTAGGCCTTTGTTCAGAGTCTTGTTGCCTTGGTCCTAGTGAGGACCAGTCTTCCTCACACACCTGCACCTGCCTGGTGTGCTCATCTCACCCAGAGATGAAACCGCCTCCATTTTTGTCTCCCCTACAAGAGGAGAGCTCTTCACAGGTGAGGCGGGCTTAGTCCTCTCTCCTTTGGCTTCACACAGGCTGGGGTGCAGTAAGGCTGAATCAGGCTGAAGGGAGGGAGGGAGAGGTGGGCCCGGGGAAAAAAGGAGCTCAGAGCGGATGGTGAAAAGGAGCTTCCTTCAGGAAAGAAAAAAGGTGGGATGCATGTGATGTTGGTTAGACCCAGAGATAGACAGGCAACTCTGGGATTTAACGGATGTGAGGCTCCTCCTTTCTCCCTATAAGCCCAACTGGACTCTGCGCATCAACCTTATAAGCCGAGTGGGAGTTGTGAACCAGTAAGTCAGCCTGAACTTGGTTTCCTGATGTGTTCTGTTTCACCAGCATTGTGTATTCACAAAAATTGACTTTGTGAACTTTTAGATGAGGTATGCGTCCCCCCACAGGCCCCAGTGTTCTTTATTTCTTATAGAGGTCCAAACACAGGGTCATTTTACTGACCCTGGTTGATCTGTGGTGTTTGCATATCCTGAGTTCTATGGCAATATCTGGGGGAGGTACCCGAAAAGCAGGAGTCGCTGACATCCCCCTCTTTGTCATTCCCTATGTAACCAAATTCCCTATGTAAGCCAAATTTTGTTGATCTTGCCTCCTCAGCAGCCCCCGTACCCATCCAATTTTTCCATGCCCACTGCTGTGGCTCTGGGGTGACAGTTGGCAACCTTTTCCTGTAATAAGCCAGATAGCAAATATTTAGGCTTTACAGGCCATATGGTATCTGTCACAACTACTCAAGTCTAGTGTAGGGCAAAAGCAGCTATAGATAATACGTAAATGAATGAGTGTGGTTGTGTTCTCATAAAGCTTTATTCATGGACATCGAACTATGGATTCATAAAATAGTCATGAATCATGAAATATTATTATTTTTCTGACTTTTCCCCCTATTTAAAAATATAAACACCATTCTTAGCTCAGGGCCCACATAAAACCAGGTAGTGGCCTAGATTTGGCCCATGGGCCATGGTTTGCTGACTCTTCGTTATGGGTTGAGCTGTGTCCCTCCAAAATTCATATGTTGGAGTCCTAAACCCCAGTATCAGGATGTGACCTTATTCAGAGATAGAGTCTTTGTACTGGTGATCAGGTTGAAGTGAGGTGGTCAGGTTGGGCCCTAATCCAGTATGATTACATGTCCTTATAAAAAGGGGAAATCTGAACACAGACACATACAGAGGAAGACCATGGGAAGACACAGGAAGAAAATGACCACCAACAAGCCAGGGAACACCTGAAGCTACCAGGAGCTCGCAGAGAGGCCTGGAACAGATTCTCCCGCACAGCCCTCACTAGGAACCTGTTCTATTGACATCTTGATCTCCGATTTCTACCCTCCCCGACCATGAGACAATACATTCCTGTTGAAGCCCCCCCAGTTTGTGGTATTTGTTAGGCAGCCTCAGCAAACCCCTCTCGCCTTGCTCTGAGGAAGCGCCCTCATCTCTCACCTCTGTGAGGCCTGTGACTGCTTAAGCTCCTTCCTGACCAGCCCCACCATCTGCTCTCCACACAGTGGCCAGAGCGATCTTTTTACAATCACGTCAGTCCTCAGCGTAGACCTTCTCAGTGACTGCCTGCTGTTCTGAGGTAGATAAAGAACTGCATCCTTACCCTTCCCAGAAGTCTGGCCCTGCCTGCCCTCTAAACCTTTCCTTTCAACTCCCCGCCCTTGTGCCCTCCTGCCTCGGACACTTCCCCTGGCTGTGGTGTGACCATTGCCTTCAAGGACCCCTTCCTTGTATATGTGTATAAAGGCAAATATAATTGATAATTGGCATTGCATTCATATTTTTCTTTTGATTTTAAAAGATGTTAAAATTAGAACGATTTTGTGGGCCTGATAAAGAGGTTGCCCTGGCAGTTCCCTCTACCTCATGGTGAGACTGAAGGGGGACATGAAAGGGACTCAGGTCACCAACATCTCCTTCAGCCCCTCCAAGTAAACTTTTGTGGTCCCTAAATCACTCCTATTAGCATCACCAAGAGGGGGTTTGTTTGGTGAAAAAAATGAGGGTCCTTCCAGCAAGAGTAGACTGGCTACCATCTTCAAAGGACACTCGTTAGCACAGCACTCCCTCCCCCATATAGAAATTCTCCAGTACCCAGGCCAGGGATGCTGCTCCCACCCCATCCCTACCCTTTGCCTGGTTACCTTCCACTCACCCTTTAGCTCTCAGATGTCATTCCTTCAGGAAGAGCATCCCTGACTGCCTCCTGTGCCCAACAGGTTAGAGGAATTAGATTATATGACACTTACTACTGTTTCTAATCATGCATTTGTTTTTGATTTAGGGCCACCTCCTCCTTCTCGGAGCAGTAATTTCTATGATGACAGGGTTCTGTCTGAGTTTGCTCACCACCATTATGATCTCAATGCCCAGCACTGTGCCTGGAATTCGATATACATGTGATAAATGAATGAATGACAAAGTATTTCTAATTCTTGAAATTCCACCTAAAGAGATTCAGTCCTTTGAATCTTAAAGGCTTTACATCTCCTGGGTTCCCTTTAAAATGCAAATACTCAGTGGTTATTAGTTATGGAGGAAATGCAGCATCGGAATGGGCTCAGACATGGTGACCACACGTGGGACCGGCACTGTCTTGGGGACATAGCGATACAGCATTGGTTACCTTCCATGAGGACTTCAAAGAACCTCCTCTCTTACTTTTGACCTCCTTTTAGGGATCACTAATAAAAAGGACTGTGTGGCTCAGTTGGTTAAGCAGTTAAGCGTCTGCGTTTGGCTCAGGTCATAATCCCAGGGTCCTGGGATTGAGCCCCACATCGGGCTCTTTGCTCAGCGGGGAGCCTGCTTCTCCTTCTCCCACTCCTCCTGCTTGTGCCCTCTCTCTCACTCTCTTTCTTTCTGTCACAGAAATAAAAAGAATCTTAAAAAAAAAAAAAGGACTTGGGCTCAGGCAGTATTTCTAGTGCATTTAGTAATTAAAACTTAATCTGGAGAGGAAAACTGAGAAATCGGCCAAGAACAATTCTACAGTAATGGGGTGGGTAACCACAATCCAACAGCCCTGTCTGTCGCTGGAGCACCAGTGTTCCTTGATTATTTTCCTGCTGGGAGCTCAGCCCTTCTCTCTCCCCCTGCTTTGTCTCCTGAGTGCATGTTATCTGAGCTTCTGCTCCAATTGTACTTGGCTTCTTCCTCTGTTTTCCTGCCACTTCTTCCCCGTCCTAGTCAGATTTTATCTAAAATTTCTCTAGATTTCAGTAGCTAACTACGTTCAGTATTTGAGTTGTTGCATGTTTGCTACAGAGATCTTCAACGCATATTCATTTTGAAAAATATATAGTATACTATCTGCTAAATAAAGGCATACTGGGGGTGGGGGATATCATGCTTAAAAACCAGCAAGAGCCTGGTCAAAACAAAATCCATCATTCTTTTTTTTTTTTTAAAGATTTTATATATTTATTTGACAGAGGGAGACATAGCGAGAGAGGGAACACAAGCAGGGGGAGTAGGAGAGGGAGAAGCAGGCTTTCCGCCGAGCAGAAAGCCTGATGCGGGGCTCAATCCCAGAACCCTGGGATCATGACCTGAGCTGAAGGCAGCCGCTTAACGACTGAGCCACCCAGGCGCCCCCAAAATCCATCATCCTGATCTCTCAATGTAAAATTAATCTGTTAGTTTAGCTCTGAGTTGTGATTTTTTAGTGTAGCTTCCACTGGTCAGAAAATATTTTCCTTTCCTCTTGACTTCTTAGATGTCTAGTTCTGGGATCTGTGAAATTCATGCATCCATTGTCAAGGGAGCAATCATCTCTAATATCTGAATCTTGCTTTATGCTTTTACAGTGATTATTTGAACACTGTAGCTTCATATCTTGGGATTTTTAGTAGTCTATAAATGTTCTGTCTGCCTTGCTATTATCATCATGGTATTCATTCGGTATAGATGGGCATGAATGTGTCCCTTGATCTGGGGGAACTTTTTTTTTGAAATTCATTTTTCTCTTTCTAAGTCTAAATATAATTTATATTCACTATTGTACTCTTCCCTCCCTCATAATTCCATCCTGGAAAAGAAACATTAAAATGCGGACTTAGTCCTTTATAAGTTAACCAAATCCTGTTTGGTGTGAATGTAAACTGACTATTATCAGCAATATTAAAAAAATAATACCTTGGTTATCTGCAGCCATTTACAGGTAAACATGTCTCTTTATCCATTCTCACTTATTATCAACTCCTTGAAGTTCCAAGGTCTGCTTCTGAGGAAAGGCATGAAATATAACTAACTGAAATTAATTGTGTGATGGGAATAATATTTTCTGTTAATGGTAAATATTCAAATGGTTTGGGGCTACCGATGATAGTAAAGGAATGGCCTCTAATTTCAAAGTTCAGATAATTATATCTAACATGAGGGAAAAAAGAAGGGAAAGGGCATACTTATTATGGTTATTTTATGTCTGCCATCTTTATAGGGATTTCCATTTGTTCTTTTATTATGTAAAAACAAAACAAAAGAAATCAAAAACAATTGTTGAGCAGCTTCTGTTTACTAGGCAAGGGGCTAAGTACTGTGGTGGCTACGATATGCACCTAAATCCTGAGCGCTCACTCACCTCAAGGAGCTAGAAGTCTAACAGGAGAATTAGGACAAGTTTGCAAATAACCAGGATGCCAGACCATTTCCCATCAGGAGAGAAGTCCCACACAGTGCTGCAGGGAGTTCAAAGAAAGGAAAGTGGTTACTTCTGACTTAGACAGTCAAGGACAGCTTCTTGGAGACAGTGAATTAGAAAGTGTCTAGTGAAGGAGAAACCCCCTGAAGGAGAGTGTGGCTAACACCAAGATGTCATCGGGGTTGAATTCTTTCCTGGAGATTCTAGGAGGGGGAGTCTATTTCCTGTCCATTTGGGTTGTTAGCAGAACTCAGTTCTTTGTGGTTGCAGGACTGAGGTTCCTGTTTTCTTGCTGGCTATAAATCGAGGGCTTTACAAAGCTTCTAGAAGCCACTGCATTCCTTGGATCGTGGCCGTTCCTCTGTATCCTAAACCCAGTTGCAGGTCAAATCCCTCCCATGTTATAGCATCCAACCTACCCTTCTGTTCTCTTCCACTTTAAGGACCCTTTTAATTACAGCGGGCCCCACTTGAATAATACAAAATAATCTCCCCATCTCAATGTCTGTAACTTTAATCACAACTGCAATGTCCATTCTGCCATGTGGAGTAACATTCACAGGCCCCAGACATTAAGGCATGGATATCTTGGTGGGGAAGTGGCATTCTGCTACCTACCACATGGGAGTAGGATTTCGACCAGGAGAAAAAGTGCGGAGTAGACAGCCAAGCCTGGCAAAGCATGAGCAGGACATGGAGACAGATTCCAAGCAGGAAACAGCCATTTTGTTAGCATGGAGGTCTAGGGTACACACACCTGCATACATGCACACACGGAGTCAAAGAATGCAAAAGAAGCCTGGAAATACGTTTTTTCACTTCATCATGGAGGGCTTGTCAACTATCAAAGAGTCTAGGCTTTGTTCGGTAGGCAGTGGGGAGCTCCTGGAGGTTTTTGAGTAGGCTGCACATTAGGACAACTGATGTGGCTTCAGGCTGTGAAGAATGGATGGGAAAAAGATGAAACTGAAAGGAGGGGAGCCCATTTAGGCCACCATAATGGTCTAAAAATGAAAGGGAACGGTGATGCCGGGGTCTCCTATCCCATTCTTCACCTGTGCTGCAGACCTACAAGGTGGTAAGGTAACAAATATGTGCTTCTGCAAGTCATTAATTGTGTGGTAACTTATTACAGCAGCAGAATTCTCCCATTTAAAACAAGTTCTCCCCTTGAACCCTCATTGTCCTCCAGCTACTTTCATTTCCTTGTTTCTTTGCCACCTTACTCATCACAAATGTTTCCCGCCTAACGTCTCCTCTCTTCAGCCTCCCAAGAGAGAGCTCTCCGCTGAGGTTCCATTGACTGCCAGGTCTTTAAATCCAAGGGACATTTTTCAGTTCTCATTTAACCTGACTTTTTAGGAGCATGCATCTTTGTTGATCTCTCCTGCCCTGAAACACTCTTCCCTTTGTTTCTGTGAAACCACATTGACTGGAAACCACATTGACTTCCAGCTCTCTGGCAGCTTGTCTGTTTCCTGTGCAGGCTCACCCTGCTCTACTCACCATGGAATGTTGCATTTCCTCAACATTCAAGTCCCCTCCCCCTCTCCCTCCACACTGTCCCTGTGGGCAAATTCCTCTACACCTTCAGCTTTGGTGGCCACCTGCAGTATATGCAGGCAACTCACAAGGTTGGATCTCCTGATCAGATTTCTTCTGAGCTACAAATGGGTGTCTACAACTGTCTTCATAACACCTCCATTCACTCCACTCCACCCCAAAAGATAGCTCCAAAACCAAATGCAGGATCTCAGTGCAATGGAAGGCACTATCACCCACCAGTTTGAGAAGTTAGAAACCTCACAGCCACTTGCTTCTCCCTTGGGCCACACAGCTGATCCCATTGTTATTTCTCCATTTCATCTACTCTCTTCCTCGTCCAAAGCTATCATCATAGCCTGAGCTGTATCACTTCATTACTCGACTAGCCTTTGCCTCCTTCCTCTCAGCTCCCACTCATCCTTCACTCAGCCCCCAGAATGATCTTTTGGAAACACATCAGGTCATGTCATTCCATCATGTCCGTTTCATGACTTCCCATTGTTCTGAGTATAAAGACTAAGATCTTAAAGTGACACACAAGGCCCTATGTACCTGACCCCTGCCCACCTGTCTATCCTCACCTTTTATCTCCCACCCCCTACTTATGCATGCCAATAACAATAGTCTCTTAGCATTTAAAGTGGTGCCTTATGTTCCTTCCCCCACAGGGCCTTTGCACAGGTAGTTCTCTCTGTTAGAATGCTTTTCCTGTCCATCTTGTTAATTTCTTTGCATCTTTTACATCTCAGCTAAAGTGCTTCCTGATTTTTTAGGCCAGATCACATCCCCTCTTTTATAAAATCTCAATGGATAGTTGTGTCTACTTTATAGTACTAGCCACAATCCCAAATTTCCATGTTTGTAGCATTACCTCATTATTATTTACCTCTCCCACTAGACTTGTAAGCTCCATGAGAATGCCTGTGTTCAGTATTTTGTCCCTGTGTACCTAGCACATCTGGGCGCCCAATGTGTTGAACAAATTAGGTACTGCTGAAGAGGGTGACAAGACTAGCATATTGTAAATGCACGATAAATATTTGAGTGAATATGTGTTCCATTTAGACCACTTTGACTTTGAAAGGTTGTCAAACCACACATATGAAAATGTCTAGTATTGGTTGGAAGTCTGGAAATGAATATGTGCGACTTTCAAATGCAAATTATAACTTTCTTACCCATGAACACACTCAAATTCCTGTGTATGTAAAATACCAGGGAGAAAAGGTAGGCAAACTCAAGATCTTGTTTTTCTTTGAGGTCACCTTTCAGTGTAGACAAAAACCTTGTTCCGTTCTTTTGTTGTGTGAACGCTGGCCACTGTGATGCTTTCCACCAGAGCGTTGTCCTCTCATCTCCTCTCTCTGCCTGAGCTCAGTTTAACTTTCTTTCACCCTCTGTGATATCTCCCCAATATTCTTTCAGCTCCTCTCTCCTCCTCGAGTATTAATTTGACAGTAGGTAAGCACAGAGAGATACCATCTGGTCTTCCCAACTTCTCTGTTTACTTCACCGTCTTATTTCTCTAACATTCTCCCTACTCTCTCCATTCTGTCCATTCTCCACATGCCTGAAATACCAGGCTTTCCCATGACTTTGCTCCTGCCCTTCTCCCCTTCCAAGTATCTTTACCTCAAACTTTAGTTCTTTCTCTCACCTCTTTCTGAGGGGTATTAGCTCTGGGACATTTTTCAAGTTTCAACCCCAAACCAAGAAACTCTTTTTGTTCTGGAGTTGCCAGCTATCAAATACAATCTGCATGACTGCTTCCTGACTTTTACAGATTTCCCTTTGCTCTTTGAAATTTGGCAGCCTGTCTGTCACTGGCCCCCTTCCACTTCTGCATATGAAATTACCTTATCATCATCTCATCAGAGTTTTTATTATCAAAAGCCATTTATCAAGCATCTGACTATAACACACTCAATTGTTTTTTTTTTAGATCTGATTATCAAAACAAAATACATAGTCTTAAAAGCACTGTTCGATAAAACATTTAGTAGTTAATTTTAACGTTAAAAATAGACCATGAAAATGTTTCTTTTACAATTACGCAATTAAATATTTATTGTCAATTTAGATGAGCTCAGATGTTTCCCTTTGAAAATGTAAATTTCGCTATTGAAATTAATTTTGTGGAGAGGAGAGTTTGAGCCTTAGACTTTTAGTTTTTCCTAAAGCAAGTATTACCAATGTTTACTGCAAAAGATGAAATTAAAAATTTGAGGGATACTTGGGTGGCTCAGTAGGTTAAGCATCTGCCTTTGGCTCAGATCATGATCCCAGGGTCCTGGGTTTGAGCCCTGCATCAGTCTCCTTGCTCAGTGGGGAGCCTGCTTCTCACTCTGCCTGCCGCTCCCCCTGCTTGTGTGTGCTCCCTTCTTCTCTCTCTCTCTCTCACTCTCACTCTCTCTCTCGCTCTCTGACAAGTAAATAAATAAAATCTTTAAAAATAAATTAAAAATTTGAATGGAAGGTTTTAGAACATATAGGAGCATATAGACCTTTTCAGTGGGATTTTTATTTCAGTTACAGACATAACAACATGCTGCTCAAGTCTGCAAATAAAACAGAAATTGCAGCCAACTATAAACGTAATGAGAAATAAGTAAATAGCTGGTGTTGCTGTCATAGCTCACTCAGCATAAAAAGTAAGCTAACGGAGGATGTGGTAAGAAAAGAAAATTTGTTTTAGCAATTCGTCTCTTAATAATGTAAAGTGTCAACATAAGAATTCTCTAAATGCAGAATGTGATTTTTATCTTGACAGTGTTTCTTTGAGGTCTTCTGGGAACAAATCTTCTTAAACTCTTGAGCAATTCTGACTTATGCAATCACATACTTTATTACTCATCTGAGAAGCAGAGTGGCTATGCGGAGAATGAAGCTGTGCTCCGTGGTGTTGGAGGGCTGGAAAGGCAGGTCTGCAGAGACTGTCCAGGTGGCCACCGTGGAAGCCTTGCTGGGACCCTGGACCTTCTCCTAAACATGCCCCAGAGAGTTTTACCGAGTTTTCCACAAGGTCCTGTTTTCCAAAATGGAAATAAATAACAAAATAAACCAAAATCAGAGAAAATTTTTCTCTCATGAATTTAATATTAGAAAACATGTTTAAGAATGAAAACTTAATACTGGGGATTTTCTCCTCTGGTATCAGAAACATTTTCATTATTGTGAAACATAAGAGTTTGTACACTTAAAAATGGTTAAGATGGTAAATTGTAAGTTAGGTGTATTTTACCAAAATTGAAAAAAATTGGAGAGAAACCTAGAGGTGGAATCTATTAAATAGGTTCTTATTAAATACAGGCATTTTAAAAATTACAAAATATAAAACATTTCTGGTCATTCATCTGCTATCTAGTAATCTATTACTCTCTTAAAAACAATAATAATCTACTTGTCTCTAAGTCTGACTTTCTACAATATATACCCTTTGGGAAATATCCAGAAACTGAAGAAGCGAAAGGCCTTTTAACAGTTGAAATAGCCATCACGAAGTCCTAGTTCTTCCTTGCAGAGGAAAGACCTTTAGGAATGAGAAGTTCTATTAGCTCTTACTTTACATACAATTTTGATAAGCTGAGTAATCTTTCTTACACAACAGTAGATTGAAAGCAGAAAATTAGTAAGGTATGGTATTTGACTAGAGACTGGAATCTTGATAGCAGAGGAAAAAAAAAGGAGTTGATTACCTAACAGAGGCAAAACTAACTGCAAAGAAATCCCTCAAAAAAGCCCCCAAACAAACAAGAAGGGGAGGAGGAATGGGATTTGTTTAATGGTTAAGAGTCTTAGTTTGGGATGATAAAGTTCTGGAGATGGGTGGTGGTGATGGTTGTACAACATTGTGAACGTACTTAATGGCACTGAACTGTACACTTAAAACTAGTTAAAATGATAAATTTTATATTATGTATATTTTATCACAATTACCAAAAAAAGGTTAGAAAAAGAGCTCATCATTGGAACAGAGCCCCCAACTAATAGAGCTGATATTATTAACCCTTTCTCTGGATTTTTTTTCTTTTCATTTTTTTTTCCTTTCTCTAGAAGTTGCTACAAGTTTGCAGAACCGAAAACTCCGAACAACAATGAACGAGTAGATCTCTTTGGCGGACCCAGAGTCATTGGTTTCAAGGAAAAGGTGGTATTAAATTTTGATATTTGAGATATTAAAGTGCATTCAGTATATTTGAATTAGCAGGTAAGTTCTTTATATGTAGTCTCGGGGGAAGAATATGGTTCCTATTCTTGTGGAATTTATGATCTAATCAAGGAAACAAAAGACATGGGTATAAAACAAATTAAATCAGTGTAGCTCATCTAGTTTTTTTAGAGCTTTTAAGACTAGAGCCTGCTTTTCGGGCACTAAGGCATAAAGAGGTTGAGCCATAATCAGGTTTTTTGCATTGGAAGCTTGGGGAGGGGTGGGAGGCAGGTAGGTAGTCTTAGGGCATATTCCTCAGGGGCCTCAGTGAGAACCCCTAAAACATCCTGGCCTCATAACTGCAGGGGACTGGCCAGGGAGTGGATCCACAGCCTCTCTCTGCTCTGGCTCGTGCTGGAGACACATCTTTGAATTCCCCTCTTCCTCACTGCACAAAGCCCATTATTTGATTTCAGTTTCCTTATTTATAAGTGCATTATAATCGTGATTCTTGAGGTCCGTGATTTCAAGCTTTGGAGTCAGATCTATCAAGGTTTGAATCCCAGCTCTTGGTTACTGGGGCTCTCTGTGTTTTAGGGTCCTCTTCCAGAAAAATGGGGTTAATAACATGGTTGTCTAGAGCATTAAATGAGAATACACAGGTTTAGGGCAGCAGCTGGTATAGAGTAAAGACATATATATTTATATATATATACACATACATACTATGTTAATTAATTTATACATTGTAGCTTTGCCACTGCTGTAGGTTTTATGCTCAGCTGGACTTGTGTTCTCTCTCTCTTTTCTCCTCTTCTCAGCTGATGCATTGTGTGGATGTACTTATTAAACACAATTTTTGTTAATTATTCTATTTAAAAGTATTAAGAACTATGAGACAAAAATCACCCAGAAGGGTGAAATAGGTGAAGGGGATTAAGAGTACACTTATCATGATGAGCACTGAGTAATGTATAGAATTGATGAACCACTATATTTTACACCTGAAATTAATGTAACACTGATTTTAACTACACTGGAATTAAAATTAAAATCTTCATAAAAAAATCAAGTACATATAAAAAATAATAAAGAAATAAAACAAAAAATCACCCAGAATGACTACATCCAGAAACTACAACTTTCAGCATTTGGCTGCATACTTTTCTGGACTTAAAGATTTTTTTTTGAGAGAGAGAGAGAGCAGGGGGAAGGGCAGAGAGACAAGCAGACTCCCTGCTGAGTGTGGAACCAGAGGCAGGGCTGGATCCCAGGACCCTGAGATCATTACCTGAGCCAAAGTCAGCTGCTTAACCAACTGAGCCACCCAGGCGCCCCCCCATATCTGTATATTTTTAAAAATTCTATATTATATGGTATAAAATATATATTTTTGTATACATATTTTAATATAAATATATATACTTATATTATTTTACAAAATTGGATACCACTTGCTTTTTTTCGAACACATCTACAAGACTGTCAGCTCCAGCAGGGGATAAATCATGTGGTTTTGCTCTCCATGGTATCCCCAGTGCCTGGTTTAGCCCATGACTCATGGCAGTACTCAAAAAATAAAAAAACAAAAAACCCTAAGGAATGAATGACTCCGTATCAATAAACACATATCCAGAATAACAATAAACACGACCATTAATCATAATATTCTCCTGCATAGGTGTGTCAATTTGTCCAAGCAAGCTTTTTTTTTTTTAAAGATTTTATTTATTTATTTGACAGAGAGAGAGTGTGCGTGTGCACAATCAGGGGAAGTGGCAGACAGAGGAAGACAGAGAAGCAGGCTCCCCACTGAGCAGAAAGCCCTATGTGGGACTTGATCCCAGGACGCTGGGATCATGACATGAGCTGAAGGCAGACGCTTAGCTGACTGAGACATCCAGGCACCCCTCCAAGCAAGCTTCTATTTAGAAGTTTACTTGTTTCCAATTTGTTTCATATATAGATATTTGAAAACTTTAAAAAAATGTTTTTTTTAAAGACACAAAGAATAACACAGCACACATGATTAAACCTATTCACCCAGAATCAACAAATTTTAAGATTTTGACAGTTTTGCATCACTTTTTAAATAAAAGAAATAACATATTGGAGGTAAAGTTGAAGTCCTCATTCTACTTTTCTCAGTTTAATTTCCCTCCTTCCTTCTACATAGGCAACAGCCATCATGAATTTGGTGCATCTTCTTGCAGTCTCCATGTCTATACTTATAAAAGTATTGATTAGTATAGGTTCTGTGGCATTTTATTGATGAATATGGTATCATAGTGTATATACAGTTCTGCACCTTGCTTTTTTTCCACTCTACAATTCGAATTCTATCATTTATCCTATGAAAAGTATAGAGCTAGTTCATTCACTTAGCTTTTTTGTCACTTGAATATCTACCTTTTATTTTCCTATTATTCCCTATTGCTGGATATTGTAGGTTAGTCTTGATTTTTCACTATTGCAAACAATGCTTTAATGGTCAGTATAATTACAAAATTTTATTGGAGTTTATACAAAATTTTTAAGTCACTAAATTCCTTTTATTTGCAACATTTCTTTGACAAAAAAAATGTTTTCTTTAATTATGTTTACATCTTCGAAGACAGCAAGGGCAGGACCTTTAAACACACACAAAGAAGAATCGCAGCCAGCCCTACCGGCCTGGGGCTGGGGAGGAGAGAGTGAGGTCAGTGTATGAGTGAAAAGGTACACAGGTGAGTGCAAGACGGACTCAATTACAGAATACCCACTGGGGACTTATACCGTCCAAGATGCCTGGGTAGAGCACAGGATAAGATTGAAAAATGAAATTGAACTCTAAGCCGCACAATAATTGGTTTAATTACCAGAGCTCAAAGAGTAGAGAAAACAGGAGAGCGATCTAGGAAGTTTCATTCCTTGTGAGAGCTAAGGCGGAGGCAGGGCTGAAAGCCTGGGTGGGAATTAGACGAAAGTGGACAGGATGGCAGACCAGGGACTTGTAAGGTTGTTAAAAAGTCCAGAGATAATGACCTTCATTACCATTTCTTTTCACATTAAAATTTAAGAACTTCACAAGAACTTATTAGTTAAAAAGGAAATCGGACTGGCTTTTAAAACAATATTAGCCCTCACCATCACCTGCCACAGACTGTAGGTGGTAGGAAGTATGATGTCAGGAGAGTCCAGAAGTAGATTAAGGATTGCTTCCAGGCTATTCAACTCACATCTCTGCACAATCCCTGCATATGCCCTTGTACCACACCCACAGACCACAAATGGAAATGCAAAACTCAGACTCACTTGTTGGTATACATTTCTATCTAGTTCTGCACATCATGAAACATTTCTCATAAACAAAATTTCCACAGCACTGGGGTTTGATTAAATTAAAACTAATTTTGGATATACATTTGAACGTCCTTTATTACTTGATTCCATGGACTAAGCTGTCCTCTTCTGCCCCTACTTTTAACAGCTGACACCTATTTGGTAACTTGGTGGCTCCTTCAGGCCTGTTAACTTACTTTCTTCGCCAGGGCTGGTGTGAGACGCTTAAGAAAACAGTGGCTTTAACGACAGAGTTACCAACTTTTATACCAGTGCAGTCGAAGCGGCAATACTGGAGCTGGGGGTGGGTGACAAAGTGGCAAAAAGGTCCGCAAGAGTCGGCGGGGAGGCCGCGGGCAGGTGGCGGCGGGCGCTGGCGGCCGCGACCGGGAGGCAGGAAGCGGCGGCGGGGCGGAGCGGGCCGGCCGCCGAGCAGCCAGGGCCGCAGGCGCCCCGCCCGGGCTGGTATGCGGCCGAGAGTGACGCGGGAGGCGGGGTCACGTGACGCCCGTGGAATGCCAACAATGTAGCGAATGTCCCACTTGGGTCTGCGCGCTGGAACCTCGGCGTGAGCGCCCCGGGAAGATGGAGCAGCCGCCGCCCGCGCCGCCGCCGCCCGGGGCTCCCCCGTACCCGTGGGGCCAGCAGCCGCTCCAGCCACTGGCGCCCGGTCCCCCGGCGCGCGAGGCCCCGGAGCCACGGACGAGGACGCCCCGGAGGGTGTAGACCGCGCCCCAGGAGGTGAAGGGGCAGGGGCGGGGGGCGTGTGGCCAGGGGCCAAGGCGGGGCGGCTGGAAGTTTCCGCGGGCCGGCGGGGCCCCGGGGCGCCCCGCGCCCACCCTCGGGCCGCTGCGGGCCGCGGCTCCGGGAGGGGCGCCCGACTCGGCGGGGCGGCCCGGCCGAGGGGCGGGGAGCGGGGCGGCCGAGGAAGTTTGTCCCGAGCGGAGCCCTGCGCCCTGCCCCCACGGCCCCCGCCCGGCCCGGGCCCGGAGCCGCCTCCGCTGGCGGCGCGTCGTCGCGGGCCGTCCGGAGTCAGCCGAGCCGGGGAAGTTGGGAGCGAGCGCCCGGCCGGCGGGGCTGCGCCGCTTTGTTGTGCGCCGGGCGGCCGCGGCCGGGCTCCCGGCGGGGCTGGAGCGGCCCGGCCCGGGGCGGCGAGCGGGGCGTCCCGAGAGGCCGTCCGCGCCAGGGGTACCCTGCCTCCACGGTCCTGGGGAGCTGGGCTTTTACCCCGAGACCCGGCCGGGCGCCGTGCCGGCTGGGGGGCCCGACAGCGTCGGGATCCCGCGCCCGCTGCACCGCGGTCCACAGAGGCCGCGCCGTCGTCCGCCCCGGGCGGTGCGGTCGTCCCCCCACAGGCCGCGGTGTCGTGCCCCCGCTGGCCGTGCGGTCGTCCCCCGACCCGCCTGCCACGGACGGTGCAGCCCGCAGAGCCCCCGGTGGTGCCGGGCTGGCGCTCGCTCCGACCTCTCCAAGTTTGCCTCCCGGTCCTCGCGGGTCGCAGCCCGAGCTTCAGGGACGCCTTCGCGGCCGTGAGAGCGGCGGCCGTTGCATAATACGCCTTTCCTGCGTCCTAGTTTAGCCGACTTTCTGGAGCTTGTCTTTTCTGATGCAACCTCACGTGCAGTTAGTTCCCCTGCCGGACTCCGGCGATGCGGATTCTGAGTTTATTCGCGTTTTGCCAGTCACCTCTCCGCAAGCCTGCCTTCGGAACTTCAGGAAGAGCATCTCTCTCGGGGTGAAGTCTGGCTCGCGGGGTTGGGCGGGAGTGCAAGCCTGGAGCAAACCTGTCGTCCTTTGATTCCGAGTCCCCGGTACCCCAGGGGAAGGCGGGGAAGGTAGACCCCTCCCAGAAGGTGAAACTCACCTGACGGCACCGGGGCCCGGGTGTCCTAGGCTGCTGGCTGGCTGTATGTTCTGAGCCCTTCGAATGAGAAGTTTTTTTTTTTTCTTGCAATCATAACCGTGAAAGTATACTTTATTTGTAGTTTTATTATGACAAAATCTTAAACAAGAACTTTTACATTTTCACACGTATGGAGGATATAAGTGAGCGTGCTCTTAATAGTAATCTAGACTTTTAAAAAATTGTTTAACAGTACTCTTAAGCCAGGGACTATACATTTGGCAGATAAAAATCCAGTGGCCAAACAGCTCTCTTCCCAAAGTATTCGGCAAATATGTTACATTTTAAAAGGTAAGTTGGCCCACATTTTACTAAGAAACTTAAATATACTGAAATTTGAGTGGAAAGTCACAAAATGTGTATTGTCTTTTTACAGGTGTTCTGTTTAAATTAGTAGATGAGGAGCCTTCCTTTAATAATGGAGAAAGCAACTCGTGACTTATTTTTAGGAAATTTGTACTAAGTAGATCTTGCTCCATATAGTTAGTTGAATCTCAGGATAAATCCCTCCATGAAGCATAACCATTTTTGAGTGCTAAATCAAGAGACTAAGCTGACTTGTATCTTTTACTTTTTCCTTTAGCTTTTACTATTTCCTATTTTTACTCTTTCCTTTCGTAATAAGGTAGTAACAGAACAATCTTCCAAAATAAGAATGCAGAGACTGTTTAAGAAAGTCTGTTTTAAATTATAATTAACAAGACACTATGTTATTCAGCCTCTCATAAAATTTGGTCTCATTATCCAGGTATATAGAACACTGTTTAATGAGTACAGCAGCATTCCTTTGAAATTAAAATTGCTAAACATTTAATAAATCTCAAAATGTAAAGCAATTTAAAATGGCATCTGAACAGAAGACCTCATGCAAAAGTATTAAGTTGAATTACTAGAATCATGGAATTTTAGAACTGGAAAGGATTCTACTAGTCTCTCCTTCTAGTTGGAAATAGTTTTGACCTAAGTGTAAATTGGAACTGTACATATTTCTTTCCTTAGCAAATCACAGGGTTGATGGGAGGGACTTTCCTTTAGTGGGAGGGGAATGTTTTTACAATAAGATGCCTTGTTATTTTAAATGCTGTGTTGTAAATAGCCAGCCCTAGGCTTCTAAATCCCACTCTGTTGGGGTGGGGATGGGGGGGGGCAGGTGTTGAAGCTGATAAATTCATCATAAACACATAGGAAGGATTTGGGAAAGCTTTTGGAGGGGGCGGGGGTGTTCTGCTTTGTATTAGATAAACCAGACCAACACAGTTTTTTTTTTTTTTTTTTTTTTAAAGATTTTTTATTTATTTATTCATGAGAGACAGAGAGAGAGAGAGAGGCAGAGGGAGAAGCAGGCTCCCAAGGAGCAGGGAGCCCGATGTGGGACTCGATCCCAGGACCCTGGGATCATGACCTGAGCCGAAGGCAGACGCTTAACCATCTGAGCCACCCAGGCGCCCCCAACACAGTTTTTGAAAAGTTGCTTTTATATTTCATTTCATGGTTATAATGTGAAACTTCTAAACAGTGTTCCCTACTGACTTTTAAAAAATGACTTGAAGAAATAGAGAAGATAACTCAGTGCTTTTACTTTGTCTTGACTGTAAATCTGCTTTAAAAAGGAGCACAATATCCTGATCAGTCGAATGAAGGGGTTGGGCTTGATAATCCCTAAAGTGACGGACTTCCAGCTCAAAAAATTCTCTGAATCTCCTTCCTTTTTACAAAAGCCTATTGCTTAGTAATTCCTCTGGAGAGAACTGGGCCTCTGGCACAAGTCCGGGGGTCACCATTCCCATTATATGTTGCGTGGGTGATGCTGTATGAACCAGGGCTTTATTACACAGAGCACCTGTGAATGGGTCCTGGTGTTTGGGCCACCAGTTTCACTAAGTCAGCTGTTCTCTCAGTATTTTTAAAGCTAATGTTATTTGATCTATAATTTCATTTTTGAAGTATTATTCAAACAAGGTAGTGTTGGAAATAAAGATAATGGTTGTGATACTAAAATTAGAATTGACATTACTTAATGTTTACCATTCACTATATGAAAACCTTATATTGCTTAACATCTAGGCCATGTCAACCTAATTGTAACAAATGGTTTCTTAAGTTAATTAAATACTTTTTGCCCATGTGCTAATCTTTGACATTCATAGGAATTTTTCTGGAGGACAAGTGAAAAATCTCATGGTTTGTAGCAGTGGTTTATATTTATTGTTAACCAGCATTGCTCTATTGTGGTGTAACGTAGATTCTATAACCTCTAAATTAGCAAGGATGGTAAAGATTTTATGAATGTAAGTTGGCTCTTGAATGGAGTGGGCCTCTGGAGTATTGGCCTCCCTGCCTCCAAGCAGTTTTCCTGATTAGGAATGCTAAGAACCAGCAGGTTTCATTCCTAATTAACATCATCCTACCTCAGAAGTCTCCTATGTTCTCATTAAATGTACCCAGACAGTTTACCTGCTCCCTCCCCAACATTATCTGCCTATTCATTTTTCTCTTCTATGTTTGAGCCTTTTCATAGGAAGTTCCAGACTCTAAGAATAGCTTCACACTTCCTTCATCAAATCATAGCCTTTTAGCCTTTCCAGTTTTGGTGAAACAATCCTTTCTCTGGTAGATTTTCTCCAAATAGGCACTTGTACTGGGATTCTTTGGACAGTCACAGTAGTATCTCTGTCCATAGCAGGACTCTCAAATGGGATGGGTGTTCTGATTCCTTAGCTGGCGTATGTCTGAAATTTGGAGGGAAAGGAGGCAGCGCTTTCTTAAAGACTGAAAACCCTTACTGGGGTATGGAGTTGAAGATACGGAGACCCATCCTGTATAGTTGCTTGCTGTTAGGAATGCTGCAGATAATGGATGATAAATCTGTCTATAACCTGATCATTCTGTGTGGTCATCTAGAGTACAGACTTCTGTGGCTCCATTTTTTATGCCTTTGTTCATAATGCATACATATATATCCCACAGATACCAGGTGCAGAGCTAATAAAGAATGTGATGGTTTGTTTTTCCTCTAGATTGTAAGCTTATTTAGAGGTGAGACCCTGTTCTACTTGGCTGAGACCTCATAATACCCAGCAAAGTATTGGCATATGGCACTTCTAAACCCACTACAACCTTGTGATTGCACTATTTATTGGAGAATTTTCCTGGATCCCCAGAGGACTGTAATAATTGATTTCCTCAAAGACCTTCATTATGAGGGGGAGCCACTGTTGTGTGGTTTCCCAGCCTGGACAGTACTGGAGAGGTACATCAGCATGGTAGTTTGTGATTCTGACATTTGGCATCTGGCTGGAGGCCTGCCCTGTCTGCCTGACTTAGTTTCAACTTTGCTAGTTAATTATAGTAAGGATATGATTTTAATGATAACTGGAATTTTAGGTCCAAGAAATACTGTTTTAAAAAATGCCAGTGTTTGTCATTAGTGTGGGTCTCAGGAGACATGGGTTTGGTTGATTCTGTGGTTGGTGCTTGATGTGTGTTTAGCATCCAGTGTGGGTTCATGAAGCACTAACAGAAATTAGAATGAAAGCTCATGAACATCTGATAGCACTTTCCAGGATTGGAATTGGGTTTGAGAGGGCCAAATTAAGGGATGCTTCAAATATTGCTCTCACATTTTTACATGAGCCACCTATTCTAAGTAGTTGTCTCAGTTCCAGGTTTGAAAATGAGGTATTTTTGTTTTGTGAGTTGTGAAATAGTTTTGAAATTCTGGTGTCTAGTTTCTTTTAAAGTATATTTAAATTGATTGATGATGCCAAATGAATTTCCAAAATTAGATTTACTTTGCTTGATACCCTCTTTTTTAAAATCCACATTCATGAGGCCTTAGGGTCATATTTAGAAAATTCTTGATGAAAGAACTTATTAAAATGATACAGTAGTATGTCAGAGTAGCCCATTTCTAGCTGCAATCTTTGGTGAGTATTCTCATGAAAAATTCTTTCATAAGTTCATAATTTGGCCATGAAATCAGCTGTCTTCAAACTAAAACCTAAAATACAAGGTCTCAAGCTGAGAAAATACTTTAATTCTTTATGAGACTGAGGGAAAGTTTCATGCTTTCCAGACTGTTCAGGCAGGAGCACAGTTTGCCCCGAGGTGCTGTGGTACAGATTCGCTTACAGAGACAGGGCAATACCTGTGGTGGTCCCAGGACCAGTGCTTTCTGTCAAGGTGATGGTGGAAGATGGGAAGAACATGAGAAGAGTGTGTGGTGACCTCCTACTCCCGCCACGCAGAGGAACTTCCCCAGCGGTGGGTTTATGGGGTGTGAATGAATCACTCTTTCAACTTCTGTATATGTTTGAAAATTTTCATCATAAATTGTTGAGGGGAAACAAAAAGAAAAGAAACCGAGACCTCTGGTCCGGATTCTGTTTAAGGGTTTATCCACTTGGTATTTCTCGGCTCATGCATCCATACAGACATCAACACAAATGTCTTGCTCACCTGTGCCGGCCGGCTTTATAACTGGAATGTTTGTGGGACACATGAGTGCTTAAAACCCCAAGTATCTCAGGAGCGCGGCTCTTTGGAAGCTGCTCGCTGTTGTGTGTTTTTCGGCCTCCTGGCGGTGGGGGTGACGGCATGCTTGGGAGGGCGAATGTGGCACCTGGCAGGTTAAACTGCGCTCTGTGAGGGGACTTTGCCCTCCTGGCAGCGCCCTGTCCTGAGGTTCGGTCTCTGCATGTGTCACTGTGTGTAGCAAGGGAACCATTCTTCAAACGCTAGTTAGCGAAATGTGAATAGTTAGACGATTTCCCCCCGTTTTTGTATGAGTGTAAAAAATACATAGTATTTATCATTTTAACCTTTCCTAAGTGTATAATTCAGTTGCATTAAGTACATTCACATTGTTACTGCAATCATCGCTGCCATCTATACTGCAAGCTTTTTCATCATCCAAAAAGACACTGTACGCACTAAATAATAGCTCCCCGTACCCCTGGCCCCTGGTCATCTCCATTCTGCTTTGTCTCTCTCAAGTGGCGTATTCCAGGCGCCTCATGGAAGCAGAATTGTGAAGTATTTGTCCTTTTGTGTCTGACTTACTTCACTTAGCAGAACATTTTCAAGGTCCATCCATGTTGTAGCCTGTGTCAAAGTTTCGTTCCTTTTTCTGACTGAATAATATACTGTGTTATGCAACTTTATATGATAGTTATGTGTGAACTCCACTGGGGAACATTTCACCTGGGCCCACATCTTACACTTCAGAGGAAAAGCACTGCTGTTTATTGAGTGCCTTCCGTGTGCTCAGCCTTGTGCCAGGCGCTCTCCCACGCCGCCCTTAGACCAGGGGCAGAATTTGTCACCGGTGTAGGATGGAGGGGACAGACCCAGAGCTAGGTGACTTCCTATGTTCATTCAACAGATGCTTCTTGGGCCTATGTGTGTGTCTGACAGGCAGGCTCCTGCCCCACGGACCTTACAGTTGAGGTGATTCAAGACGAAAGCAGGCACATCAGTCATTCGTTATACTCCGGGACGGGGCTGTGAGTGAACACCAGGGTCTCTGGGGTTGGGTGGGCAGGGAGGTCCTTCTGCGAAGGGGTTTTTCAGCTGAGAATTGTAGGAGGCATAAGTGAACCAGACTGGGAGTGGTATTTGTTCCTAGCAGAGAGAATAGTCTTGCTCAGTTCCAGAGGTAAGGAAGAATAAGTTGCCCGGGACCATCCAGGTTGAACCTGATGCTGGCTGGTTGGGAAGCAGTCAGCTTCCTGAGGTTCAGGTACTGCTCCCAGGCCTGGCTGCAGGCACACGTTTCACACATTAAGTCTAATCACTGAAGTTTTTCTCTCTTTGTGCTTTTCTTTTTTAAAAAGGAAGATTCTTTAACTTTTCAAGCATTGCTATCAAATAGTCATTTAAAGAAGAGTCACTTGGAGTGAGCATGAAATACCTACATTTCTACATTCAGTTTGGTACCTTTTCCACTAAGCCAGTCTGGACTTTGCCCTGGTCTTGTCTCTTGACTTGATTAAAGCCTTTTTTGTCTAACTGATTCTGAGTCCTGAACTTCTTAGTAATTCTAATAATTGGCCAGTGTGTTGTGTGTTACAGATGAGAATGATCTCACATGCAGTTTCACCTGTGATCTTCAGAGCAGCCCTGTCAAGTAGACAGAGAAAGGCTTGTTACCCAGTAGGAAACTGAAGCTCGGAGAGGTAAAGTGCTTGCCCAGATCACATGGAACTAAGTGCCAGATCTGGGGGTGGAAGCCAGCTCCAGCTGCTTTTTCCTTTGCACTGAAACGGCCGTCTTCTGAAACAGCCTCCCCCAGACCTGTCCTTACCTCCTGATAAGTGCCCTCCTCCATCCCCACCAAGGCTTCTTTCTTGATGCTCATTGTCCAGGTGGTTGTCCTAGCTCAGAGACTGGTGCTACCATCAGCTCTGGTTTCTAAACCAGAAATTTGGCCTCCCCTTTCAAACCTTTAGTCCTCTAGTGAACATCACCAACCCTTATGGGTTCTATTTCTTAAGCTGTTAAATCCACTCATTTCTCTCTGTTCTCCAGCTAATATTCTGTTTCAGATCCCCATAATATTTTCGGTAGACTTTTATTGTCACATTATCTAAGTAATCGATCTTCTTGTCTGTCTCCCATCTTAAACTGTGAATTCCCTTGAAGTTAGAGGCTGGTCATTATTTTCTGTTTTTCTAGAACCTAGTAACAGAGCCATCTTGTATGGGTGTTCAGGTTGTGCGCTGTTCAAGGGCCTTACGTAAAAGGGCATGCCTCACATCATACAAATGCTCGCTTATATGAGGGCATGTGTAGCCTACGGGGAGACCCTGGGCCACTCACGGAATACCTGTACAGCAGTAGAGAGTCACCTCCCCGGATAAAGCCACATGGCGTGCATGTTATGCACCTGTTCTGGAGAGTACACATGATCACTCCTCTGTCACTTGCCTCAGAGGTCCAGTTCCCTCCCTCCTTGTGATTTAGACTTTATCTGCCCCCCTCACCTGGGGGGTGTATATTATATGTGTGTGCGTGCCTGTGTGACAGATTGTGACATGTGGCATCGGTAGGTTTTCAGAGAGGGCCAGGCCACTGTCCACAGAGCTCTGGAAAGCTCCCCAGGGCAGGAGTTGCCCATGTTGTACAATAATATAGTAACAAACAATTTACTTGAGGAAGGGGTACCTTTTTATAGTCCCACAAAGGTACCACACGAACCACTAGGGCTCTGCCGATAACTACACAGAAAGTGTTGATGTGGTGGTAGAAGCAGTGTCTTAGAGCAGACCACTCACTCCTCAACTCCTCCTAGCTCTGGGGCTGGAGTCACAGGGCCTCCAGAAGCCATAAGAAAGGCAGCACAATTTGCAAAAGCCCTGAACTGGAAATAACCCAAATGTCCTTCGGTGGCAGAATGGATAAACAAGTATGTTCATACAATGGAATATTACTCAGCAGTGAAGAATAGCAAACTCCTGGTACATACCACTGTATGAATAACCAAACAGTGTCGACCAAAATAAGCCAGACATGAAGAGTACAGACCATGTCATTCCATGGATATAAAGTTCAAAAACCAGTCAGACTAATCCTTGGTGAAGGCGATTTCCCCTGGGGCATTGGTCTGTGGGGGGCTGGGGGCTTCTGGGTTGTAATGACACACTCCTCGATCTAGATGCTATTTATAAGGGTGTGTTCTTTGTGAACATTCATTGATCTTATGATTTGTGCACCTTAAGAAATATATGTTCAACTTAAATAAAAACATTCCTCCCCCCGTCCCCCCAAAAGACTGACTTCTTCCCCAGCTTTCAGCAACTTTGTGTTTTTAGAGTAAATTCCAGAGGGCTTTCAAGCCTCAACCCACCAGGGCCTCTTTCACCTGTGCCTGGCTCCGCTTCTCTCTGCTGGTATGGCTGGGCAGAGAGGACATCCCCACATCTGGGGTTTGGCATTCTCACAGTTCTTTTTTCTTCAGTGTGGACTGTCTCCTGTGGCCCTTACCCTTTCTTAGCTGAGTACAAAGCAGCTTTGTACCTTCTCTTAAATCTGCTAATGTCACTTGATGGTAAAATGAGACTACTCTTCTAAGTCATGCCAGTTGGGAGGGATATGAGCTCTCCACTCACTTACCTACTGCTCTCTCTCTCTATGGCTGAGCAGACAGCTCCCTAGCTAGGTGAATGTCCCTCATGCTGGTGCCAGTCATTGATGTTTCTAAGGCCAGACTAAGCCCAGACGTCTGGCCAAGGTGTAACCAGCTTCTGATCTCTCTCTCCTCCCTCCGTGGGACTGCTGCACCTCACCCAGGCTTTCCTCATCTACCTGGTGTGTTGCGATTGTCCCTTCCAGTCCACCTTTCAGTTGGCTTCCAGACTCAACTCTTCAAAGGGCACTTTTGGCCACGTCACTCCTTAGCTTCACTGCAGAGAATGACTTTCACTTTGTCTGCAAGGAGTCCAGACAATTAACATGGCCTTGAAGGTCCTTCCAGATGGAGCCCTGTACACCTTCCACAGTCTCATCCCTCCGTAACTCTCCAGGAAAAGCCTTTGCCACACAGATGTGAATGTGAGGGATGGGGCCTATTCCTCTCCTTCGCATATGCCCTTCCAGTTGGCTGGAATTCCATTGTTCCCTACACTCAGATTCAGTTATCTCTACCTCACAGCTTTTTCTGGCTTTCTCCTTTAATCTCCCATTTGTTAGATGATTTCCCCCCTCCTCTTGGGCATCTCTTTTCCTTTGAAGCTGTTTATTTGGCTACCTCACCCTCACCTTGCTGAAGGCCAGAATTTGTTTTTGTTTGTACTAGCGGTGCCTAAGACTTAGTAGGCTCTTGATGAATGTTTGCAAGGTGGATAGGTGGGTGGATGGGGCATAGATGAGTAGATGGTAGAGGAAGGGTGAATACATTTTGACTGCAAAGAAACCCTCCCTGATTATTTATTGTGAAAATAGGATAATTTATGTCTTGTGTGTTTCAGTTTTCAAAAAAAGGGAAAAAAGACCCTAGAGATTGAAAATAAAGTGATTTGTGTAAATTCCCACAGGAAAAGATATAATTCTCCTGCCTTTTCTCAGACATAGCGAGAGTCAGTCAGGATTCTCCATACGTGCTTGGCAGCTCCTTGAGAATCTCTCTATTTTTGCTGGAATGGGTATTCATGGTTTTAGAAAGTTAGGTATTTCAAAACAGATGCTTAGACCACGAAGTCACTGAAAATGAGTGTGGTTGCAATATGCCCATTTTACACCAATTAAGCAGAGCTCTGGGCTTCTGGCCCCCTGCCAACACTCTGGTCCAGGCCCCAGGGAAATCTCAGCAATTCTTGGATCTAATTGTTCACTGTCTGCAATGTCTTAAAACAGTCATTTCGGTGACTTTACTATGTTAGATGTTGTGCATTAAAATATAGATTTCATGTTGAAAAATGTATTTAGTCTGATTCTTACTTTCTAAATAGAATCTTCCCTCAGTTTCATTGAGAACAATAGTTAGAACCTTTTAAGACCTTCCATCTCCCCACCTCTAAGAATAGTAATTTTAATGTCATTTCTTCAGATTTATGGTCCTATATGATTATGAAATAGATCTATATAAGTAAATTCACATAGAACTCTTAGAGCCTGGCACATAGTAGATACTGGATAAATATTAGCAATCATTTTTCTTTCTGCAAGACAAAGTCTGTGAAGCAGATTTCCATTTTACAGTTCTAAAATTCCTTACTGAAACAAAAAGTCCAGAGCCCTTTGCCCTGTCCTTTTAAAGACTGCTCTTTTTTGAATTGATTTTTCTTTGTTCATTAAAATGCAAAATGCTTTTCCTTTACAGTTTGCTCTTAGACTTCTGTGGGTTAAAAGGAGTGAAATGAGTGAGGGCAGAAGAGGAGGGACGGGGAGAGGGACCACTAGAGCTTCAGGTGTGAGCCCAGAGACTGTGCGGCAGGCCTTTGCTTTTGCCACCAGTGGGCATCTGTGCTCTGGTGATGACAGCTAATTACACAAATAATAGTAACACGAGTAGTAGAAAGCGTCGTTTACCAAAGACTTCTATGTTCCAAGTGCTACTGAGCCAGTTCCATGCATGGTCTTGCTCAGTGCTCACCACTGCCCTCTCACCAAGTGGTGTCATCTGTTTCACCCAGGGAGGGTGAGGGAAGTTAAAGGACTTGTCCAAGGTCACCCAGTCAGCAAGTGACTTGAGCTAGATCCTGCTTCCAGGAGAGCTGGCTGCTAAGGGCAGTATTGGGTTGGACTCCATTTTGTTTTCGGAATGCAAGAACAACAGAGTGGTCAGTGAATTAGGCCTGGGGTAGGTATAATTCACTATCAGAAAATGGCTTTGTGATCTCTAGTCCTTTTTTTTTTTTTTAAGATTTTATTTATTTATTTGCCAGAGAGAGACACAGCGAGAGAGGGAACACAAGCAGGGGGAGCGGGAGAGGGAGAAGCAGGCTTCCTGCTGAGCAGAGAGCCCGATGTGGGGCTCGATCCCAGGACCCTGGGATCATGACCTGAGCCGAAGGTAGACGCTTAACGACTGAGCCACCCCGGCGCCCCTGATCTCTAGTTCCATATGTACAAGCCGTTTCCATGCTGAAGTAGTAGGTGATCTGTATGAATAACTTATTGATATAGCCACTTGTTAGTATGGTCATAGTGACTCTGAAAGAAATCACCCATATACTTTTACCAGTCCCCTTCCATGTAAGTATCAGTTTCTGCAAGAAAGGTATTTAGGTCACAATGCTGATAAGAACTTCACTACTTTGTAAAAAAACCAGGGAGTAGTTACCTTCAAAGTCTTACAGCACATTGTGTTAGAACTGCTTTCAGTTGCAATATAGGACACCTTTAATGTGATGAGTTTTGTGGTATCTTCCAGGAAGTTTGGGAGGGCTTTATAAGGAGTAATTTCCAAAGACATGGAAGGACCACAGGTTCAGAGCTGGGGTGGGGGAGAGTTAGTAAAATCACGGAGATAAGAGACAAAGGTGTGGGTTATGAGTTGAGTGGTTATTAGGAACAAGCCAGAAATCCAAGACCTCATGTAGAAAGTTTAATCCTTAAATACTCAAGCTGTAAATTTCAAAATGAAATTATATTATAATGAATTACTTTAAATGAGCTATCAATTGTTAATACTACTCTCTCTTCTTGCCTGAGTCAAATATTTCTAAGTCAGTATGAGCTTGTAGAGATTTACTTTATTGCAGATTACATATTACAGGAAACATCTTGGGACAGCCCTAGATGTCATGTGCACCAACCAGAGTTGAACGGTATTTTTATCATTTCTGAGAGGTGATGTGTTCTTTCTTAATCCTTCCAAGTGGAATATTTTCAAGATCATTGTCCATTTCTGAAAACTCTTGTTAGCAGTATGTGAAAACCACAAATGAATATGTTCTTTCCATTTTCTTTTTCAGATAGCGATGATCTTCAAAATGAAGACTCTGGAAAATTTTAGGTTCTCTATAGGAACTACAAAAATTGAAGGAAAGAAGATTTTCAAAAGGAAATTGTTTTGAAAGTATGTTTACAACTAACTGATACTGTTGACAGTTTGTTTTTTTTTTTTTAAATAATAAAACACTTTAAGAAGATTGTATTTATGGTAAAAGGAAACTGGACTAACAATGAGGCCAAAGACTTTTCCTGCCACAACTTACTCTGGAAATAGCCGCCAGCGACTGCAGGAGATTCGAGAGGGCTTAAAGCAGCCGGCCAAGTCTTCCGCTCAGGGGCTGCCTGTGGGACCAAACAGCGATGTTTCCCTGGCCACCAAAGTCCTGGGGGGCAAGGATGCTGCCAGGCAGCAACAGCAGATGAGAGCTACCCCAAAGTTCGGACCTTATCAGAAAGCTTTGAGAGAAATCAGATACTCCCTGTTGCCTTTTGCTAATGAGTCCGGCACTTCCGCAGCTGCCGAAGTGAACCGACAGATGCTGCAGGAACTGGTGAATGCGGGATGTGACCAGGTGGGTGTAACCTCCCCGAGGCTCCTGCGGTGGCAGTTACAGTAAGTAGTCCATCCGAGCACAGCTGAGAAGCCAAACATCCTGTGCTTGCCACTTGAAGGCTGAGAGAAGTGTTTCT
Organism: Phoca vitulina; assembly: GCF_004348235.1. Taxonomy (NCBI): domain Eukaryota; kingdom Metazoa; phylum Chordata; class Mammalia; order Carnivora; family Phocidae; genus Phoca; species Phoca vitulina. The sequence goes on from NW_022589708.1 coordinate 78,297,543, forward strand.
AGGTCAAAACCCGAGGCCCTTCCAATGTGCCATCGCATTGTTTTCCACCCTCTCTCCAGAAGGGTCTTTTTGTCCGCTTTTCCTTTTCAGGCAAGATCCAGAAGTGTCTGAACTCTACTGAAATTCTGTTCTGTCCTTGTGACGTTGAGAAGGGCTTTCACACTTAGTCCTTTCTTTGGGGTTTATTTGGGCTTATTCTGAGCTGTCATGGGGAAGGTACTGACTTCCCTTGTTTCTGGCTTGTGCATTCATTTTACTTAGTTAAGGGAAAGGTTGATTAACATTATTTGGCTCTTCCTTAGACTCTGCTTTCTCCTATTTTAAAAAACAGTATGTATACCGTTATAGGAGACTATGTTAAGGAAATGATCAAGCTTGAGAAGTCATCAAAGTGGTGGCAACATAGTCTGACTTCTCCTTTGCTTGAGAATAAGGGACACATTAATGGAGGTGGCAACAATGATACATAAATACACAACTTCTAGCTATACATTTATGATCCTGTGTTGATTCACATAGCCACGTAAAACCCAGGTTGAGGGGCAGGACCATGTAAAATGGAACTAGTGTCCAACCATGTAAAAATGTATTTAGTAAAATCTAACTGTAAAAATGTAATTGCCTTATAAAAGAACTTCTGAAAGCTAATGCTTTGTTACCATCTGTCATCTTAAAAGTCTCAGTTGCATGAAAATGGAAATAAGGTAGGTATTTTTGCTGCCTTGGAAAATTAGTAAGATTTCATGCTCAAAGCACATCTAGATGGCTTGAGCACTTGTAGTTTCTTAGAAATAACCTAATTACCTACTCCTGGCCTCACAGTCACAGGAAAAGGCTAACAATGCCCTCTTTTATTTCCAAAAGCTATCTCAACCTTCTTGTTGTAGTTGCTTACCATAGAATTTAACTAGAGAATTTATTTTTCTCAGATGACATGTTTGTGAAACTAATCGTGCTATTTTGCAGGGCACTTCCTTGACACTTTGGGATATATTGGGATTAACTTGTGTGAAGCAAGCATTGTTGTGTTGAAAGTTGCTTTTATAAAACACAGGATCATGAATAATGTGGTGCAGAGTGTTTTAGCAGTGGAAGCTGACAGCAGAGGCATGACCTTTCTCATTGTGAAAATATGAAGTTAAATATGCTGCCAAGTGCTATCCCTTGACAAACAAAACTTGATGGTTTTGAAAGTAGGAAGGAGCAGTCCTGGGGAAATACTAGAGTAAGACTGCAGAGACTTGAAACCCAACAGCAAAGCCTAAAATCTTCTATAAATCACTTGCAAACAAAAGAGGTAATCAGAGCAGGGTGTTCTTTGCAGTTGTGTTTCAGCTGTGATGAAACAAGTGAAGCAAATAATCCAGAATACAGGTGGGATCTCATTATGGCAAAATCCATTAGTGGTAATTACAGTGCAAGAAATAATGAAGCTGGTGCTGTATCCAAGACAGTAAAATACAAATACAGTAAAATTAAGGATCATGACACCAATGAAGTTCCCACCAACATTTAATTTATGTTAATTGCTAGCAGAAAGGACTCCATTTGTCATATTTAATGGTTCTGAAATAATCACTTTGGTGTATAGTGTTACTCTATAAAGTAAAACAGCTCTGCCTTCACCCTGACCCTCCAATTCGGACTGTTTTTGGTCTATATACAGGGTGCATTTGCTTTCAGAGAATCCTGGTCAGAACGTCATTATGAGAATCTGAATAATGTGAGTGGAAACAATCAATAGTACCTCTAGAGTTGTGTGTTTCTTCAATAAAGCAGATTATCAGATCCAGTATAATTGGTACAGAGAGTACCTAGTGTTGCAGCTTTTCATTTTCCTTTGTCTCCTCCTGTATTGCCTTTTAATTTAGGTTCAGTTTTATTCTCTTGTACTTTGTCATTTTTGACCCTGATATTAATCAGAATGGCAGTAAACTCCATGTTTTCTCAAGGTCTTCCTGGTGATACACACTTTTATATGCACTATTTTATCCATTGCATATACATGTGCATACATTTTTTCCCACTTTATTTGACCTGAGACTTACTGAAAATATTTACTTGAGTGTTTTCTTTTAAACTTTTTAATTAAAATAAAATTTACATAAGAAAAGTACATGATTCCTAAGTGTACAGCTCAGTGAATTTCACCCAGTGAATCACACCCATGTAACTAGCATGGATGGGTATATTTTTTTAACCTTTTTTTTTTTAATTTAAGTAATCTCTATACCCAACGTGGGGCTTGAACTCAACACCCTGAGATCAAGAGTCGCATGCCCTTCTGACTGAGCCAGCCGGGCACCCCTGTGTGTGTGTATTTTTTTAAGATTTATTTATTTTTAGAAAGAGTGTGCACACACAAGAGAGTGCGGAGGGGAGGGGCAGAGGTTGAGGGAGAGATTTTCCAGCAGACTCCCCACTGAGCGTGAAGCCAACTCAGGGCTCAGTCTCACAACACTGAGATCATGACCTGAGCTGAAACCAAGAGTCAGATGCTTAACTGACTGAGCCACCCAGGCGCTCCAGCCCCCACCGGGGTATATTTTTAATTAAAATATTTTTAATGTAAATTTCCAGGAAAAGTAAAAGACTAAGTATTTTCTGTGTAATGATATAGTGTATATGTCAAATGATGCAGTATCTAAAATATTTTTGCACATAAGTTATTAAAAACTTATGAAAATTTCTACAGGAAAAAAAAGGCCAGTGGATTAATATTCCTTATGGCAGGAGCTTTTCTTTAAATATAGATTAAAGAAATAGGAAAGATAAGTGTTTGGTTATGAGTGTCATATTTTTTATCATTTGGATACTCTTCATACTGACATAGGTAATTTAAATTTAGCTTTTATCTTATATAACTTAGTTTCACTTTTTCTTTTAATGGTTTCAAGTGATCATATTACCAGGTTTTCCGTCTTTTTCTTCCTGACAAAGTTTTAAAAACCACTAATTAGGGGTGCGTGGGTGGTTCAGTTGGTTAAGCGTCTGCCTTCTGCTCAGGTCATGATCCCGGGGTCCTGGGACCAAGCCCTGCATCGGGCTCCCTGAACCCTCTCCCGCTGCCCCCTGCTCATCCTCTCTCTGTCAAATAAATAAATAAACATACTAAAAAAAAAAAAACCCACCCCACTAATTTGATTTTGCAGCGACGTTAATACATGTAACATGTCTGCTTCTCGGAAGCATATGACTTGTGTCATCTCACTGAATTGCAGTGGGTTAACAGGTATAAGGGTGCTATTGGGGCAGGCTCACTATACTCGGGGCTTCTCAGGGTGCAGGGATGGCTGGCTGGCATAGGGGCCTAGTGATGGCAAGAATCCTATTCAGCAGTAGCTCCTGCACTCAGAATAGCTAAGCATTTTATCACTTTGTGTCCCTTAGAGAAAGACTTAAGTGAGAACTGCCTTTCAGATGCGAGTACCAAGAAATGTTTTTTGCTTTCTTGAGCAATTAGCATGTGCTCTTTCTCTGTGGACAGCCCATATCCTGACCTTCATGAGCCTCTCTCATTGATCTGCTGTGAGAGGTGCCAAGTCTGTGGCAGCCTTAAGACTCTTTAGGGCTCTGGCCTGTCATAGCTACATTCTTCCAGTCCTGAATTTCTATGTGTGCATAATTTTCCCAATCCTGACTTAATCCAATTTTTCCTCACTTTATTGTGAATGTTTAAATGACTTAAATCTTTATTGGAATGAGGGTAGGAAGAAATGTAAACAAATTGATTTATTACACCAAATTTGGCCTAAGAAAAAAGCCGATGGTCAGGGTGTATATTCAGAGGCAGGCTTCCTGAGAATAATGGTCATAGCAACAAATAAATTGGAGGTAGTCTGGTTAATAGGAAAAGGGAGTGAATTTCTTTGTATTCTCAAGCCAAAAAGTACAGAAAAGTCAAGTTTCTTAACCCATTCTGCAAGTTATTCCTCAACCCAGGTCCTTTTGCCAAAGGAAATAGCACTGCAGAGGGGTGAGGCCTGCTGGGACCTGTGAGTCTCAGAGGAAGGAAAGACACTGGTGTTGGCAGCCGCTCCTGTGCCAAGTACCGGTCCGACAAGCACTCGCGTCGGTAGCCTCATTATTGAAACTACACAGCAAGCATTTGAGATGGATTCCAGTCGTTCCCCCAGTATTGCAGAGGAAACTATGGCTTGGGTGGTCAGGCAGGTGACTCGAGCTCTCCTCTGCACCCGACCCCCGACCCCCCGGCTCTTACTGACCTTGTATCTTCAGCAAGGGTTGGTTAGACATACTTGTTACACACACTTGAGAGGAAAGACTTCAGTGCTCCCTTAATGTGGCCATGCAGAGCTCTGTCTTTAACTTGCACCGTGTGTGTTGCTGGCCCGTCCTGGTGGGATTTTCTTCTCCGTGACTTGGTCCTCTCCCACGTCCAGGGGCGGGCGGCACTTTCTCAACGCTTCCAGTCGTCAGGTCCCTCGCCACAGGCCCCTTCTGGTCCTCTCCAGGGGCACCCCACCCACTCCTCCCCTGTGCACCTGCCCCAGATGCGGGGCGTGGCCTCCTCCTGCTCGCACCTCCACTTCGCTTGTTCTGGGGGCTTCCTCAACATATTATTCTGTTGGCTGGTAATGTCGGCATCCATCTTCCCCAGCGTGGATTCGGGCACCTGTTAGGGTTCGACTCAGATTCTTTCTTACTGCAGGGTCTTGATTCTTCCACCTGTTTTTGAACTGTTCCTATTCAGACTTCCATAGTTGTATATTTCTAGGGCATTGGATGCTTGATGCCTAGCCTTGTGCGGACAGGTAGTCATGCTGTCGTCGCACCTGCCGTGTGGTGCGCAGGCCTTTGGGGGCTGCGTCCCGGCGCGTCCTGGTGTGCGCGGGGCCTCGTGCGCGGCTCGCCGGCGGCCTGCGCGGTGGGGATTTGCGCACGCGCTGTGCGTGTCCCTGGAAAACTTTGCGGCGGAGGTTCCCTGTGCCGGTCCGCGCCCAAGCCATCGCTGGTTTGTCGGAAGTTGGAAGAGAGAGACACAAACACCCCTCGGCCTCTTTGTATGTTTGCAGCGGGTTAACAGGTGTTAAACAAACAGTAGGCATCATCGGGAAAGCTCTAGATGGTGACCTACAGAAATGTTAACGCTGAAGTGCTGTTCCTTTAGCCTGGTGTCAAGATCCTGCCTCGGGATTAGTTCTCTGTAATACAGGTATTTTGCTAATGAAAAAAAGTAGAAAAGGTTTAGATAACAAGTACATTTCCTCCTCCTCCCTTCGTCTGGAAAGGGAACGAATTTTCAGTATTACCGAACACCAAACACCGGCTACTGCCCTGAAATATTCATAAGAGGAAAAGAAAAAAGAAACACTTAAGTTTAGGAATGCCAGTAATGTAACAGGAAATTGTATTACAATGGCTTTTGGGTGTAGCAGTTCCTTATCTTCCCCCTTCCACCACCACTTTTTTTTTTTTTTTAGCTTTTCAAATTAAATCTGGCCTTGCCAAAAGATAAATCTTATACTTTGTTAAAGTAGGATATTTAAAATTAGTTTGACAAGACACAAGCACATCATACCCTTGTGTCATACCCTTCTCCCACCCCACCCCACACAAGCTCCCCCCTAGTTATTAAAGAAATAGTGTTCATTGTGTAAGTTTGGAAAATATAGAAACGTGCTGACATTGCCACTCCTCCTGGCCCCTCTCCTCATCTGTTCCCTGCACAGAACCCTCTGAGGGATCATTCTAAAAAGGAAAAATCCTGTCATTTCCTTCTGGAAAGCTTTCCACTGCACTTGGGATGAAGCTCCTGACCTGTGGGCAAGGCCCATCCCACAGCCTCAGGTGGCACCCCTTTTCCAGCAGTTGGTGTCTGACCCAGCCGGCTTTACTGCCTTTCCTCAGACCTCTCAACACTGGCCCCTTCTTCCTGGATAATGCCTACTCCTCTTTGAAGGCTTGTCTTGCTGTCCTGGATTCAGAAAAGCATTTTCTGACCCCCTAGTCTAAACCAGATCCCTCTGTTTTATTCTCTCTCATTACAGAAATTTCCTTTCATAGCATTTATGAGAACTTGTTACTAAATGTTTAGTTGTGTATTTCATGTAATATCCATTTCTCTCTTTAGAGTTAATCCTCATTAGGCAGTGGCTTTGTTCTGGTCATCATACTCTAGTACCTAAAACTGCAAACTCTCAAAAACATCTGATGTATGAATGAAGGGGTAAACGTTTTGCTATAAACATTTTCATTTTTAACGCCTGTGTTGTATTCCATTGTTCAAATAGTACTATAATTTATTATGCATAACTGGTGTTAAGAGGTAAACTGAAGCATATTTTAAAGTTTATCTGAGCAAAAATGATTCCAGTTGGTGGCGGCAAACCAGAAGTGGTTAGGAGCACTCCACTGACAGTCGCTCAGGGAAAGACTTTCAGAGAGCAGAGGCAGAAGCAAAGCAAGAAAATTATTCGATTGTCCACAGCTTAAGCAGTTACCTTATTTGGGAAAGCCTAGGTGGCTGTTTATGATTGGTTGTCCTTAGGTTTTGATTTTTTTAGCCTTCAGGCATTACAGACTTAGGTTTGGTTTGCTTACATGGGCATAAGGTCTTAGAATCACCTCAGTCTGATGGCTTCCTTGTTTAATTAAACACTGTGATGAACATCCTTCTACGTAAATCTTTATGGATAGCACTGATTCACTTCGAATGAATTTTAGAAATGGAATTACTAGGACAAATGATAAGAGCATTTTTACAGTTTTTATTTGCCAAGTTTCTTTAGAAAATTTTTAAATTGCCTTTATATTTTCAACAATGAATGACTCCAACAATGAATACTGCTACTACGAAACAACACATCTGTTTGTCAGTTTAATAGTTTGTTTTGTATTCTTAATTGTGGCAATAAGTATGTGGTAATAAAGTGGGATAGTTCTTCAGTTTTAAGTAGCAGAAAACTCATTTTGAGGGGGGCTCTAAGTGTCTGAGATTGGATCCATTTTCCTCTTAAAATGCAATGCAAAATCTAGTACATCAAGACCAAAATGCATCTTTTGAGGAACATCTTTTCTCTCCTCCCTGAGTGATTTACATTTGTGCATGGTACAACTCCTGGCCAACACAGGATTTTGCAGTCCTAGAGGATTTGCAAGAAAGTAGTTGGCAGACAGGTAGGCAAGGCCTGCCTTCTGGGGAGGACAAGCCCTAACAACCCCAGGAGCGGCACTCTCTGGACATTCAGCTTGCTTTGTTCCCCAGAATGTTTTGTGTGCAGAGCAGAGCGCCCTGGCTGGTGTTTAGATATGACAGGCTACGAGTTTGCTGAGGTGTTCGTTCTGGCTGCCCTCAGGAAGCTGGGTCCTCGCGTCCTCTTTGAACAACCTTTTCCCTTAATCCAAACAAGCAGTACAACTATTAATATTTTCTGTATGTGTCATAATGTGGAAAATATTGGAGATCACAAATGTTGTTTACCTAATACCTATTATTCACACTGAGCAGTTTTCTACCTAAATGATTATTTGCTGTTATATATATATGGTTGTGGCCGTTCGATGGATCATGCAACCCTAGCAGGTGATTAATGAGCATTTTAATATATTCTATAGCATAGTGCTTTTCCCCTTAAAAGTGCTGCATAGGCAGATATTATAAGTGCTATAGAAGGTTTGGAATCATTATTTGGTCCTCCTTTTCTTGCACCCAGTGGTTTTCCAACCTGGGAAGTGTTGAAAAAATACTGCCACCCAAGCCACAGCACCAGAGATTGAATTCATTTGGTGAGGAGTGGGCCCTGGGTAGGAGCCCTTCCTGACGGGTCTCAGATGTGACTAAAGTGCAGCCAGGGTTGAGAGTCATTCATTACTGCCTGGAACCTCAGCTCTGCATTGAACTTGATGGAGTCGGCCCTGGGAAGTGGCTCTAAGATCTGAGCCTTGTGTTGGCCTGCAGTCTGTTTCGGGGCTCCTTACACTGTTTCTGTCATTGCCAACCCATTTATGGATGTACAGAGAAGTGAAATAACCCAACAAGGAAATTGAGTTTTTTTATGTCCTTTATTTTTTTATTTAATTTTATTTATTTATTTGAGAGAGAGACAAGCAGTGGGAGCGGCGGGGGCCAAGGGAGAAGCAGGCTCCCCGCTGAGCAGGGAGTCCGGTGTGAGGCTGATCCTGGAATTTGGGGATCATGACCTGAGCCAAAGGCAGACAGTGAACCAACTGAGCCACCCAGGTGCCCCTACCTTTTATGTCCTTTAGCAACAATTTCTTTTAAGCTACTTTTAATACAGTTATTATAAATTTCAGACTTAACAACAAAAAAGCCACCTCTATTAACATAGTCACTACCCAGCTGCTGCTTATTTTGGTGTTAAAATTCAGTTACCAGAAGTTCATAGTTCTCAAGTTTAATGCAAAATGTGTTCATCATGCAATTTTTATATACTATGTTTTATTCATCTTGGATTTCTTTATTGTCTTTTTTTTAAATTATTTTATTTAAATTCAATTAATGAACATATAGTGTATTATTAGTTTCAGAGGTAGAGTTCAGTGATTCATCAGTTGCATATAACACCTAGTGCTCATCACATCGCATGCCCTCCTTAATGTCCATCACCCTGTTACCACATCCCCCCATCCACCGGCCCTCTAGCAACCCTCAGTTTGTTTCCTATAGTTAAAAGTCTATGGTTTGTCTCCATCTCTGATTTCATCTTATTTTATCTTTCCCTCCCTTCCCCTATGATCCTCTGTTTTGTTTCTTAAATTCTACATGAGTGAAATCAGATGATAATTGTCTTTCTCTGATAGACTTATTTCACTTAGCATAATACCTTCTAGTTCCATCCACATCATTGCAAATGGTAAGATTTCATTTTTTTTGATGGTTGCATAATATTCCATTGTATATATATATATACCACATCTTCTTTATCCATTCATCTGTTGATGGACATCTAGGCTCTTTCCATAGTTTGCTGTTGTGGACTTTGCTGCTATAAACATGGGGGTGCTTGTGCTGCTTTGAATCACTATGTTTGTATCCCTTGGGTAAATATCTAGTAGTGTAATTGCTGGGTTGTAGGATAGCTCTATTTTTAACTTTTTGAGGAACCTCCATACTGTTTCCCAGAGTGGCTGCACCAGCTTGCATTCCCAGCAGCAGTGTAAGAGGGTTCCCCTTTCTCCGAATCCTCGCCAACATCTTTTGTTTCCTGACTTGTTAATTTTAGCCATTCTGACTGGTGTGAAGTGGTATCTCATTGTGGTTTTTTCTTTTTTCTTTTTTTTTTTTTTAGATTTTATTTATTTGACAGAGAGAGAGAGAGCACAAGCAGGGGGAAGGGCAGAGAGAGAGAGGGAGAAGCGGGCTCCCCACTGAGCAGGGAGCCCGATGTGGGGCTCCATCCCAGGACCCTGGGATCATGACCTGAGCCGAAGGCAGACGCTTAACCAACTGAGCCACCCAGGCGCCCCCTCATTGTGGTTTTGATTTGTATTTCCTCTTTCTTTTCTTTAGTAAGTATATTTGGAAAGGAGATGTTTTTCATAATTATATTTTTCAAATTTGTGATTTTATATAATTGACTTATTTTTCAGTGTGACAATTTGAATTTTCATAAGTGTACTTGCTGTTTTTCCTGGAGTTATGGGAAACCATAGGAAATTTCTCTTCCCTTTGTACCATTCTCCCATGCCCTCACCCTTACCCTAACCATCTAGCATAGTCCTGGATAAATAGTGAATGCTCAACAGATATCTCCAGCTGTTAGACAGACTGCATTTCAATTCTGACTAAGCTTGCTCTTGAGTATGATTTGGGAATTGAATTAAGCTGCTGGTGATAGATTCGCAGCTACAGAGCTTAATATCCATAAGTGGCCTAACAAAAGAAGGCTGGAAGTTGGCAGGATATGGCCAACATGGTGGTTCTTCAGTGTCATCAAGGCCCCAGGCTCCTACTCTCTTTCAGTTCTGTTCTCCTTAATAAGAGGCTTCCATTTCCAGGTGCACCAGGTGGCACCTCCCCCAGAGTCAACAGTTTGTACAAGAAGCAGGAATATGGCAGCAAAAGTGCTGTTCTAGCTCTGGCTCTTCCTTAAAGAGCTTTCCTCCATACCTCACTGGCCAGAACCTAGTCACCTGATCACAAGAGGTTATAAAGCAGCCTTGGAAATGTGTACTTCAGTTGGGCATATGGCTGTCCCTGACAGAACCGGGGCTTCTGTTAGTGAGGAGGAAAGGATATCAGTAAGTCAGTAGATTTCGTTAAGGAACCAGAGGATAACCACATGTCATACTGGCTGTAACCATGGGCTAACAGCCTACCTTTCTGAGCCTCATGATCCTTCATCTATACCCTGGGGATAACAATTACTCCTACCCCATGGGTTGTGTTGCAGACCAGAAAGAATGTAAAGTGACTTGTCTTTGACTGTAATCTCTACTTTAGTCATTATATTAATGCGTACTTTCCCCAGTACCTATTTTTTCTCCTGCATAGCTTTCACATCTATGTCTTTTCAGTGCTAACACTCTGCTCTATACCTGGATTCTTCTAAGTAGTCCCCCTGACCCAGTATTTCTGCCGGTGAACCTTTCCTAAAAGGTGACAATCAGCCACTCCCTTGGTAGCCACTCCCCTCCTTTTCCTACCATCTGATCTCCACTTACCAAACTTGATTATTTCTCTCATTACCAGCCCATCCTGCTTGCTCCAGCTGTGTTTGCCTCTTTACACACCAGCTGCCACCAAGCTGGGTGACTTTCTCCCACACTGGCTTTACTCATGCTGTTTACCCTACCTGGAATGCACTCTCCGCCAGCCCAGCCATGCTCTGCCCACTCAAGTCCCACTTCTTCCATGATTCATCTTTGTGGCCTTTTCCATCTATTCATTCCAGCACATGTGGGGTTCTCCCTTTTCTGAATTCCCATTTTTATCAGTACCATCCAGAGAGCCATGGTAGGTCTACACAGGGTCTTAGGGATTATCTAGCCCACATGGCTTGTCACACAGTTAAATTAACTGAGACCCAGAGAGGTGATGTGGTCAGTTTAAGACTATACAGCAAGTGAGGGGCAGACCCAAAGCTACAAGCCTCTCAGTTTCACCCATGAAACTTGAAAGAGAAAGAAACAGATATAGCCATCACCCTACCATTTATAAAAATAAGATATTTCCATATAGTAGAATTGACCCATCAACCCACTGTCCAGGGATAATCATTGCTATTTGACCATATTATATTTCCTTTTATGGTTGTTTTGATTAACTTTTTATTTTGGAAAAAATTTAAAAGTACAGTAGCATCGGGGCACCTGGGTAACTCGGTCGTTGGGCGTCTGCCTTCAGCTCGGGTCATGATCCCGGGGTCCTGGGATCGAGCCCCACGTCGGGCTCCCTGCTTGGAAGGAAGCCTGCTTCTCCCTCTCCCACTCCCCCTGCTTGTGTTCCATTTTATTTATTTATTTGCCAGAAAGAGACAGCAAGAGAGGGAACACAGGGAGCCCAACATGGGGCTCGATCCCAGGACCCCGGGATCATGACCTGAGCAGAAGGCAGATGCCCAACGATTGAGTCACCCAGGCGCCCCTAAGTAAATAAAATCTTAAAAAAGAAAGTACAATAGCATCTATCTCTGCAGTAATTTTTAGAATAAACATTTAATTCAAATATAACATCTAGAATATTTTCAAAACAAATACCAGGCATCATTTCACTTATCACTCATATACTCCTATATTTAAACATATCTGTGAAAGACAGAAAAAAATAAAAAGCACAACAGAATAAAAACATAATCACAATACTATTATCACATTCAACAAAATAAACATTTTAAATTTAGTGTAATTTTTATGACTACATGGTTAATATTGTGGAACTACTTATTAATGAAATTAATATTTCTGAGCAATTACTATGTGAATATCAATCCTCTCAACAAGCCTGCAAGGAAGATTCTGTTTTTGTCAACATTTACAGATGAAAAAACTGGCTACAGGTTTACTGGCACAAGGTAAATAATGTGCCTACTAAGTAGTGGAACTAAGAATCAAAAATTCAGATCTGGCTTTTTCTTGTTTTGTATCCTGAATATTTTTCCCTCAACATTTATATACAAAGCATGTCTTCATATCAGTAAAAATAGTAACCTAAAACATTTACATGCCATCATGGGAGTCTGCCAGAATTTAATAATTTCCCTAATTTTGGACAATGAAATTGTTTCAAGTTTTTTACTATTATAAATAATGCTGCAGAGCACATGTTTATTCATAAATTTTGGAAGACATCTCTACTGCTTTCCTTATGTTAGATTTTTTTAAAAGTGAAATTACTCCAGGAGCCTTGTTCTTTGATTGTTTCATGCAAGTTAGTTTTGCCTAGAAGTTGAGTAACGTTCGGTAGTAGTAAATGGCTGGCAGAACCAGAAGTAAACCCAAATAATGTTTGCAGTCCTTCTTTGAGTGCATGTTTATTGAGCATCTAGGAGGCGTTATGCACTGTGCTAAGCACTGAGGATTCAGAGATGTCTGAGACCTGAGATCCTTCCTCTTAATGCCTGGTTGCTTCTGGCTGGACTCTTTCTCATTTACCAGAGTGCTGAAGGAAAAAGAAAATCTATCCACTGAGAATTCTGTATGTAGCAGAACTGTCCTTCAGAAATGGAAGTGAAGACATTTCCAGGGAAACAAAAATCCGAGAAAATTTGTCACCATTTGCAGTAAAAGAAATACAGAATATACAGGAAGGAATGAAGAGCACTAGGAATGGTAAATATCAACAAGTATAAAAGACTAATTTATTCCTTTCTCCTAATTTCTTTAAAAGATATGTCAGTACTTAAAACAAAATTTACACTGTAATAATGGGTTTATTACACATACGATGTAACAGCATAGGACACTATGGATAAGGGGTTAAATGGAATTGTATTATTGCAAGGTTTCTGTGTTTCTTCTGATGTAATTAAAAATTAACACTTAAGTAGATTATGATAAATTAAAAATCTATATTGCAGTTTATAGAGCAGTCACTAAAATAGAATTCAAAGAGCTAAAGCTAGAGAGCCAATTAAGGAATTAAAATGGAATACAGGGGTGCCTGGGTGGCTCAGTCGGTTGGGCGGCTGCCTTCGGCTCAGGTCATGGTCCCAGTCCTGGGATCGAGCCCCACATGGAGCCCCGCATTGGGCTCCCTGCTCATCGGGGAGTCTGCTTCTCCCCCGCCCTGCTCTTGTGCTCTCGCTTGTTCTCTCTCCCTCTCAAATAAATAAATAAAATCTTTTAAAAAAATAAATAAAATGGAATACAAAGAAAACTTTGATTAACATGAAAGGAGGCCAGGAAGCAGGGACAAAGGAACAAACAGATGAGATAATTAGGAATGGCAGGCTTAAATAAAACCATATTAATAATTACATTCACTTAAAGGGATTAAGCACTTCACTCAAAAGGCAGAGGTTGTCATACTGAATAAAAAAAGCAAGATTCAACTATATCCTGTCTATAAGACACACTTCTTAAATACAAGGACACAAATAGACTGCAAACAAAAGTCTGGGAAGAGATAAGCCATGCAAGGTATAAACATAAAATAGATGCAGTGGCAATATTAATATCAGATAGTACCCTTCAGGATGAGTATTACTTGAGACAAAGAGGACCACTTTATAATAAAGGGCCTATATATCAGGAAGATGTGGTAGTGAGTATGCATTTAAACACAAGCTTCAAATTATATGAAGTGAAGTAGATGGAGCAAGAACTAAAGGAGAAATCTGCAAATCCATGATCATTATGTGGAGATTTTAACCCACCTCTCAATAATTGATGGGATAGGTAGACAAAAATAAATCAGGAAGAATATAGGAGAATTGAACAGCATTATCACCCACTTTAACTAATTGACATCTATAAACATCACACTCAATACATGTAGAATATACGTTCTTTTCTAGTTTACATAGAATGTTCACGGAGATAGACCATTTGTTAAGACAGAAGTCTCAATAGCTTCTCAAAGATTGAAATCTTACAGAATATGTTCTCTGACCACAATGAAATTAAATTAGAAAAAAGTTAAAATCTTTGAAAGCCCCAAATATGTAGATGTTAAACAACTCACTTCTAAACAAGTCATGACTCAGAAAAGAAATCACAAAGGAAATTATAAAATACTGGTTCTGAATAATAAAAATTTGTGAGATTTTGCTAAAGCAGTACTTAGAGGGAAATTCATAGTTTTAAGTGTATATTTAGAAAAGAAGTCTAAAATTAATCATCTAAGCCTCTCCTTTGGGAAGCTAGAAAAAAGAACAATAAAGTAAACCCAAGGTAAGTCAAAGAAAGGAAACAATAAAGAGAACAAACTGTAAGAACAAACAATAGAGAAAGTCAATGAAGCCAAAACCTGGTTCTTCGAAAAGATCAGTAAGATTGATAAACTTCTAGCCAAACTTACCCAAAAAAGTAAATAAGAAAGAAAAAGGGGGCACCTATGTGGCCCAGTCGGTTGAGCATCCGACTCTTGATTTTGGCTCAGACCATGATCTTAGGGTTGTGGGATCAAGCCCCATGTCAGGCTCTGTACTCAGCACGGAGTCTGCTTATCCTTCTCCTTCTGCTCCCCCTTCCCCCTACTCACGTGCTTGCACACATGCTCGCTCTCTCAAATAAATAACTAAAATCTTTAAAAAGAAAGAAAAAAGCACAGAGGAAACAAATGACCAATTTCAGGAATGAATGGATACTACTATGGGTCCTAAGACATTAAAAAGATTGTAAGGGAATATATAAACAATAAATTTATGATCCAATAAATGTGACTTAGATGAAATGGATAGACAAATTTGTTGGAAGACAAAAAACTACCAAAATTAACACTAAGAAATAGAAAAATCTGAATAGCTCAATATCTATTCAGTTCATAATAAAAATCCTTCCTACAAAGAAAGCTATAGGCTCACATGCTTCACTGGTGCATTCTATTAAACAGTTAAGGAAGAAGTAATAGTAATGCTAGCCAAACTCTTTCACAAAATAAAGGAGTAGGTAGTAATTCCCAGGTAATTTCATGAGACCAGTGTTGCTCTGATATTAAGACTTGAGAAAGCCATTATAAGAAAACTGACCAATATTCCAGTATCTTTTGTAAATGCTATATAAAGGCAAACATCCTAACCAAAGTATTAGCAAATGCCATTCAGTGAAAATATATTAGGACCAAATGAGATTTATCCCAGACATGCAGGGTTGGTTTTTGGTTTAACATTAGAAAATTAATGTAATTCGGGCGCCTGGGTGGCTCAGTTGGTTAAGCGACTGCCTTCGGCTCAGGTCATGATCCTGGAGTCCCAGGATCGAGTCCTGCATCAGGCTCCCTGCTCGGCAGGGAGTCTGCTTCTCCCTCTGACCCTCCTCCCTCTCCTGCTCTCTGTCTCTCATTCTCTCTCTCTCAAATAAATAAATAAAATCTTTAAAAAAAAAAAAAGTTTAAAAAAAAAAAGAAAATTAATGTTAATTCACCATGTCAACAAAACGAAGAGTAAGGCCATGAGTAAAGCCATCTCCATAGATACAAAAAAAGCACTTTTCAAAATCCAACAGCCATTCATAACAAAACTGGGTATAAAAGAGAACTCAAATTGCTGAAGGACACCTATGTAAAATCTATAGCTAGCATCACATTTAATGGTGAAACGCTGAATACATTGCCTCGAAGATCGGTAATAAAGCATGGATATCCACTTTTCATCTTCTGTGGAGGTCCTGGGCAGTGCCTTAAGGAGGGTAAAAGAAATAAAAGTACACAGATTGGAAAATAAGTAAAACTGTCTTACATTTGACATGATTCTTTTGTAGGAAATCCTAAGGAATCTATTAAAAAGCTACCAGAACTAATAATTTCCTACGTAATAATTTAGCATGGTCACAGGAGACAAGATCAATATGCAAAAATCAATAGTTTTCTGTATTCTAGCAATTAACACTGGGAAATTGAAATTTAAAATGTGATTTCATGGGGCACCTGGGTGGCTCAGTCAGTTAAGTGTCCAACTCTTGATCTCAGCTCAGGCCTTAATCTCAGGGTTGTGAATTTAAACCCTCATGTTGGGCTGCACGCTGGGCATGGAGCCTACTTAAAAAATAAAGTGATTTCATTTATAGTAGCGTTTAGAAATATGAAATACTTAGGGATAAATTTAACAAAATATGAATATGTTCAAGACCTGTAAAACACACAACAGTACTGAATGAGTTAAAGAAGATCAAAATAAATGGAGTCATATACCATGTTCATGGATTGGAAGACTTAATATTGTTAATATGGCGGTTCTCCCCCAACTTATCTGTAGATTCATCACAATTCTGAGAAAGCCACAGCAGGCCTTTTTGACAAACTGAGTCTAAATCCATATGTTCTGCAAAGGACCTAGAATAGCAAAGGCTATATTAAAAAAAACATAGGTAGAATACTTAAACTATGTAATTTCAAGACTCATACTAGTTAAAACTTTATAATAGATTCTAGAGCTATACAATAATCAAGACAGTGTGGTACTCTCATGAGGATAGATACACAGATGAGTGAAACAGAATTCAGAGCCAAGGGGTGCCTGGGTGGCTCAGTCGGCTAAGCGTCTGCCTTCATCTTGGGTCATGATCCCAGGGTGCTGGGATCAAGCCCTACATTGGGCTCCCTGCTCAGTGGCAAGCCTGCTTCTCCCTCTTCTTTTGCCTACTGCTCTGCCTACTTGTGCTCCTTCTCTCTCTCTCACTCTGTCAAATAAATAAATGAAATCTTATTTAAAAAAAATAAAGAATTCAGAGTCCAGAAATGAGCATTTATTTAGTCAACTCATTTTCAACAAGGATACAGAGGGAAGGAAGGAAAGGGGTTTTTTGTGTTTTCAGGAAATGGTCCTGGGATAAATGAATATCCAAATGGACAAAAATCAGCACTCTTACACCATTCACAATAATTAAATCAAAACGGATTATAGACCTAAATACAGACTATAAAAACTTTTAAAAGAGAATGTAGGAGAAGATCTTTGCAATCTGAAAAAGGCAGAGATTTCTTAGATCTAATATAAAAATCATGGATCATAAAAGAAAAATTTGACTTTAATAATAATATTTGAATAAATACGACTTTTCTGAAATTAAAAATCTTTGCTCTTTAAAAGACATAATTAAAACAACAAAAAATCAATCCATGTGATAAAAAATATTCCAAAGACATACATTGGGCAACAGACTTATCTCTGGAATATATAAAGAATCCTTACAATTCAGTAATAAAATGACAGGCCTTTAAAAATGGGCAAAGATCAGGGGTACCTGGGTGAGTCAGTCGGTTAAGCGTCTGCTTTTGGCTCAGGTCATGATCTCAGGGTCCTGGGATCAGGCCCCACACTGGGCTCTCTGCTCAGCGGGGTGTCTGCTTCTCCCTCTCCCTCTGTGCTCTCTTTCTCCATCTCTCTCTCTCTCTCTCAAGTTTAAAAAGATTTTTTTTTTAAAAGGGCAAAGATTTGAGCAGACACTTCACAAAAGAATATACAAGAATGGCTAATAAGCCCATGTAAAAATACTCAACATTATTAGACATCAGGGAAATGCAAGTGAAAAACCACAATGAGATACCACTATATTAGAAAGGATAAAATTTTAAAGTCTGATAACACCAAGTGTTGGTGAGAATGTATAGCAACTAGGATTTTTTTATACTTCTGGTGGAAATGTAAAAAAGTTTCTTAAACATATACCAGCCATACATCTCGGTCATTCCTCTCATAATTATTTCTTGAAGAGAAATGAAAACCTGTGTCTACAAAAAGACTTGTGCATAAAGGTTCATAGCAGGTTTATTTGCAATAGCCAAAAACTATAAACAGCCCAAATGTCCATCAGCAGGTGAATGGATAAATAAATCCTGGCATGTCCGTACAATGGAATACTATTCAATTAAAAGAAACCTGTGGGACCACTTATGGAAACAACAGCATGGACAAAATCATACTGCATGAAAGATGCTAAACACAAAGTAGGATCATATAGGATTTTCTTTTTATAATATTTTAGAGAATATAAACTAATTTGTAGTGACAGAAGGTAGATCAGTGGTTAACTAGGGTGGGGGTGGAAGGAGGGAGTACCAGAAAGGAGCACTCAGAAAATTTGAGGAGTGATGAAGATATCTGTATCTTTGTTGTGATGGTGGTTTTACTGCTGTGTATATCTTGTCACTCATGGCTGTGGAGCCCCAGAGATGTGGCTTATCAGAGTTGAGATATGTGCATCTATAGTAGACACCCGATTTGGAAGACCTCATGCGAAAAAGAATGTGAAATATCTCCATCTTTTTAATATTGGTTACATGCTGAAAAGATTTATTGTGTTAAAGAACATATGTGAACATCAGTTCCACTTTTATCTGTTTTAAATGTGGCTGTGAGAAAATTGGAAGTGACCGCGTGGACGGTGCTAGTCAGTGGTGGCGGCGGCAAGGACATCTTCAGTCACGCCGTTGCCTGGGGCAGCTCCCTGCAGTGCTGTTGCTTTGGACATGCTCTGCCCAGACCGCTTGCTTATAACTGTCCTCACTAAAAGTTCAACCAACTTAGGGGGCGCCTGGGTGGCTCAGTCGTTAAGCGTCTCCCTTCGGCTCAGGTCATGATCCCAGGGTCCTGGGATCGAGCCCTGCATCGGGCTCTCTGCTCAGCCGGAAGCCTGCTTCTCTCTCTCCCACTTACCCTGCTTGTGTTCTCTCTCTGGCTGTCTCTCTGTCAAATAAATAAATAAAATCTTTAAAAATAAATAAATAAATAAAAAGCTCAGCAAGTGTGAGAACCCACTGGGCTAGTCTTCTCAGCTGTTATCTTCCAGTTTCCCCTTGGGCTCACTACCCTTTACCCCGGTCACTTTAGCATCACAAACGAAATTAGCTCTTCTCACTTGGGGGCGAAAGTACGGATTTTTGTTATTTCAGTTTGTGGAACTGAGAAGGTTGAGAGGAGCTTTCATCTCTTGCTGCTTTGTGACATAGCTGGTTTCGGGGGTGCTGTGGATGGCGCCCCTGAGCCCTGTCAGAGGCCGGTACACAGGAGTGTGCTGGGTGTGGGCGTGACCGGGGCCCAGCGTCGGGGATCCTGTGACACAGTTTGGGTTTTCTGTGTCAGCACCGTATCCCCTCCTAGAAGTAAGTCCCTTCAGCCTCATTGCAGACCCCACCCTTACCAAGTGCTCTAGATAGGGCCACCTGTTCCAAATCAGGAAGAAACTTGCCTTCGTTTATCTCCATAAACAGTATTTCTCAAATAAATCTTTACTCTCTCATTGAATTCTAAGTATCTGACACATGCCTGAGGAGATGTCTTAGGTTTTACAGACCTTTGGGACCTGTGAGGCTGCAGAGCCGCTAACCAACTAGCGGACGCTCTCTGCGGAAATGAAACTGACCCTGAAGAGTAGGAGCGGACCAGCTGACAACTTCCACTTCCACGGGGCAGCTGGGAATTGAGATGACGTAAAGAGGATCGTGGCACCTAATTGAAGGGATGGCATTTTCAAAAGTCTCACGTTACTAATATGAAGAAATGAATGATCCTTTCGGTGGGAGGTGGGTGGTTGCTGACAGCGCCCCAGCATTTTTAGTCAAGTGTCTTTCATACTGCAAGGTGAGATCCTTGAATGGATCAAACAAGCACTTTGTGGTCTGTGAATAACAACGCAGAGAATCACATCACATGTAAATAAGGGTAAGTTGCTCTTATGAAATTGTGAGTCACAGTATAAACAAAGCGACAATAACATGGGGCTCCGTAGAACGGTAATTTTTACTGCATGGGAGACTGATGGGGGACAGACTCAGTGCCTCACTTCATCAGCTAGCTGCTGTTCAGGTGCCAGGCACTCTGCTGAGGGTTTTTCTAATGGTTTGTCACCTCCTACCACGATGCTTGGGATTCCTTAGAAGTCTGAGAGAGAAAGAAGCGCTAACAATGAGGATGAATTTGTTTCCAGTTTTGCCATATTCTGTGGGATGTGTTTTTTCTCATGAGTAATTTGGTGCCCTAATTAGTCTTCTGTCTGAGAACACGTGTATGGCCAAGGGTTGGGCATGGTGTTGTCCTTTGTCCTGGTGTCCCTCATTTCAAGGAGTTGGATTTAACAGGAAACAATGTAGGCAGTCTTGGACCCTGCCCATGGTAGAGGGTTACTTCAGGTTTTCTGTAGGGTTTTATAAGCAAGACGCTATCTGGCTAATTTCTCAACTGTGAAATACACAAACCAGTCACTTGATGTTGGTGTGGAGAAACACTTGTTTTTACTCAAGGTCACAAGAGAGGTTGCACTTAGTATCTTAGTATTTATGGCAGAGTTCTGATATTTCCTGATTGTAGGATAAGGGTGAAATGTGAAGAAAGGTATCTTTTTTCCTGGGCATTTTTAAAGGAATGAACTGGTATATAAAGGGAAACTGCTGATTATAGAAAATTGATTTTTTTTTAAAAGATTTTATTTTTAGGGGGCACCTGGGTGGCTCAGTCGGTTAAGCGTCTGCCTTTGGCTCGGGTCATGATCCCAGGGTCCTGGGATCCGGTCCTGCATGGAGCTCTCTGCTAGGCGGGAAGTCTGCTTCTCCCTCGGCTCCTCCCCCTGCTCATGCTCTCTCTCTTTCTCCCTCCCCGCCCTCAAAAATAAATAAATACATAATCTTTAAAAAACAAAAACAAAAAAAGTTATTATTTATAGCTAATCTCGACACCCAACATGGGGCTTGAACCAACAACCCTGAGGTTAAGAGTTGCATGCTCTACCGACTGAGCCAGCCGGCATTCTGAAAACTAATTCTTGACAATCCCCTGAATTCTGTTTATAACACCTACCTAGGAGAATTTTTAAAGTTGGGCATTAATGAAGCCAAAGATATTTTGCTTGTCTTCTTCTTACAGAAATTTAAGAGTAAGTTTTATTTGGATTTTAGTTGAGTTAATGTGTATAGTATGGATTACCGTGCAGTACTGTTAGATGTCTTTAATTAAGTGTGGAAATTGTGCACTAGAGAGTGACATATTTCATCTCTGCCAGAGTCCTGGTCCTCACTGTGTCTGAAATACGGGGCTTCTTCCAGGGCAGGATCCCGATCATTACAACAAACCAGCACAAAGTGAAACCCCGCCCAACACAAGCAGCAGCTTCTTGCCTGCCCTGTTGGTCCTCTAGCTGGCTGTCCCTTTATTTCTATGGCTGATCTGGACTTTTCCTGCCAGCAGCTGAGTCTGAACTCCTCGGAGTGAGGGAGTTGATCATGGAAGAAGAGTAAAGAAATGTGTTACTAAGCCGTTCTTGCCCAAGTGTGGTATAGGTCCTTTCACAGTAATCTAAATGTTACTGGACCAAGAGGGTTATACAGTTTTACTTAGAACACCATGCATTGGAAACTCAAAAGAAATTCCTAGTATCGCTGACTCGGCACACATTGTGGCATGCCTACTGTGTGCCAGGCACTGTGTTAGGACCCCAAAGGTACTATAGTGAACATAATAGACCTGAGTTTACAGCCAGCCAACAAATACATTTTCAATACCTTTTTTCCAAACTAAATTGTCCTACAACAGACAAGATCTTAGAATAGCTTAGATTTCCCAGCTGGATAAAGAACGTTAGGTGTTATTTGTGAATTTCTGAGAAAGGAGTGTTCATGTGGTTGAGGCTCTGAACTTTTTTTTTTTTTAAGTATCATATTCATTCTTCCCTTGGCCCTTTGATGTTTATTTTTGTTGCTCAAATTGGACTTCAAGGCTGATAGCAGCCATGCTGGCCGCAGAAACAGATTTGTCCAGTTCAGTGAAATCAGCAGAACTTGTGTTCGTGGATGGGCTGATGGTCAGTGCCTTTCTGACTCGGTGGCTGAGGCGTGCGTTGTCGCGAGGGGCGCTGCTTCAACGCACCGCCTCGGCATTTCTGTGCTATCTGAAAGTGATTGTAGAACCCTCCTGGCATATAATTTTCTAATACACATCAAGCATATACTTTTCATCCAAAAATACTTCCTTCATAGCAGTGCCTTAGCAAAGGTTATGCTTTATTCATACTTCAGTATTGAGTTAAGCCAAACCATACAGCAGGGCAAATTGGCTTTTTTGGTTTGTTTAACCTGACTGCGTTATTACTTTCTTTGGCTGGTGTGTCTCAATTTTGGAATTTGTTTCAGATGATCATTTGACCTGAGAGGATAGATGGTTGAATTGCTAATTGTCCTCTGTGGTTTGCTCTCATCTTTGAGAGAACTAGTAAGAAGGGAAGCTGCTGGATTCCCTAGCGCCATGCCTTCCCATCCAGGGAGTGGGGACTGGTGTCACAGACCTCATATTGTCCTGTTCTTGTTTTTTAGAATAATTCCCTTTTATCTGTTTTTCCCCCTAAATTATTTAGCCTTTTAAATCTGCTTCCTTATTTCATTTTTAAATGAGCTATACAAATTTAATGGGAGGACAAGGAAAAGGACATTTCAGAGAATAAAAAGAGCACGCCAATATCAATGTGAAAGGTGAACCATTAAAATGGAACTCTGTTACAGGGCCTTGAAACAAAGGTCAGGACTTTATATCATTTACGGTCTTTTTGAGTGTAGCTTTTCAAACAACCTTATCTTTACCTTTCCTGCCTGTTTTAGGTCTTGTCTACAGAAAATTCGACTCTTCCCATGCATTTTGGAGTTAACACACTGATTTTTGCTTTTATAAAGTATGATATTAAGTCTTGGCTCAAGCACATTGCTCACATCCTGAGGATGAGCGGATTACTCAGGCATCAAGCCAGGACAGCTGGTCCTACTGGGACTAACCTCAAGCTTCCCTAACTCTAGTGAGTAGTTACTCATAACCCCTGAAAGCCCCCCTTTACCTGTCGCTACAGCTGGTTGGCTGACCTGGCCTAAATGAGCAAGCAATGAGAATTTTTAGGTATAGGAACTCCCATGAGCAGAGGCCTTTGCTCTGTCACTGCTGCATCCCCAATACCTAGAACCGGGCCCCTTACTGGTTTGGTGATTTAATAACGGTTTGAATGAATGAAATATTCTAGCCGAGATCATGAAGACATTGACATGAACAAAATCTCTATACCTTAAATAGTTGCTTTGTATTAGAAACAAGCTTCTCCTCTCCTTAACACCACTCCATCTGTGTTATCTTTGTCACTTTGGGTAGATTGCTAATCTGTTCCTGTCGCAGTTTTTCCATCTTGGAAGCATGGCTGGTAATGCTCTTTTTCCCAGGGTGGTTGTGGGATGGATACGAAATGATTTAAGTAAAGGGCCTGGCACGGCACGTGCTCTTTGCTAGCACTGTCCTCTCATGCTGCCCACTCCCTTCAAAAATCTACCAACATCTTACAGTTGTGGGCTGTGCCCGGTGGCATAAATGGCGTTTCCTAGGCATTGAAAGGGGGGAACGCTGGTAGGTAGAAAATTTGACTAGAGGGGTGCCAGGCTGGCTCAGTCGGTACAGCATGCAACTCTTAAAATTTCAGCGTTGTGAGTTTGAGCCCCACCTTGGATGTGCCGATTACTTAAAAATAAAATCTTTAAAAAAGAAAGGAGGGAAGGGAGGAAGAAGGAAAAGAAAGAAAATTTAATTAGAAAATTTCCTAGTGGAAGTGCTGAAGCTTTTGGCAAATGTTAATAAAGGCAACAATCTATCATTTTTGGAAGGCTGTTAACTCTACACTAGCCAGCTGGTATTTTGCCCCCAGATTGTCCAGTCCAGAAAGAAGCACACCAGATTTTGAAATGTCTAGCCTCGGGCAGAGCCTCCTAGCAGTAGCGTGTACTCAGAATAGTTTAATCGTCTTTCACATAGAGACACTTGCCATGCAGGATAGCCGTTTCTCAGAGAAAATGTTAATGCACTTGAGGAGTTGTGCATTTTCTGACTTTTTGTTTATCGGCTCTCTGCCACTTGTGGGTACAGTGACCAGTTAAAAGCACCATCCTCCCTGAGACGAGAAGCATTACCTACAACCTCGTGGCTTGCAGCAGGGTCAGAGTGCACATTTGGTGAGTGTCTGAGACCCATGGAGGGGTGGAAAGGATGTGGGGAGGTTGTGCAGATTCTTTCAACCAGAAGTTGACACATGTGCACCATCTTTAGAAGTCAGTTTCAGTCTTTGAAGGAAGACAGATATTTCAGAAGAGTAGCCAAAGAAGAAGTGAGAGGAAGTAGGAAGGGTCATGGGGGCTGTTAATAAGGTATTTGGCATGCATTTCTGGAAAATCATGCTGCCACCACTACGAGGTAGCCACCATTAACCATTAATGTTGGTATATGCTCTGATTTTTAAAAATTTTACAAGAACAGGGTCATGTTGTAGGTACTGTTTGATTGGTGTTGACTTTTGGGAGACGTTCTCGAGTATCTAGTGATTTGGGAGCGATGCACTAAAATGCTGAGGTGGGGCCTATTGATGGGGGCTTCACTATAGGGTGGTCAGGCGGAGAGCCAGTCCCACAAATGTCTGTTTCTGGAGGCTTGTCTCAGGAGCCCTTGGGTTTTTCCAGGGGAGACCCTCAAGTGGCGAGATGGCTAGTGGCTCTGGGAGGTCTGTTCTTAAGGACAGGGGAGGACGATGGGCCGCAGTCAATTCAGCATGTCTGGCTCAGTCTCCCCGCTTTATTCTGGTGCTTCCTATCTGCCCCTTGCTGTGCTGTAGTCTCTGATTTGGGTGCTTCTGGTCCAGGGTCTCCTGCACAGAGTGGGGACCCAAGGACTCGGGTGCACTGCGTGGAGCACCCTCTTTTCCGCCCTTCCCTGCCCTGTGAGCTCACATCATGCACTTGGGTGTATGTGGAGTCCATGGCTGCCCCTCCATTGGGTTCTGAACTGAAATCCCTTCTTCTTCACTGTGATTGTCACTTAAGAGTATGATGGAAAACTAAGCAGAGTAACGAGAGTGGTGGCTAATGCATCAATTAGAAGCTGAAGTCCTATATATATATTTTTGTTATCCATTTTTTGTTGTTTGTTTTTACTTAACAGTGTATTATAAACATTTTCCTATGTCATAAAATTTTACTCTCTAGCACTTTAAAAAAAAACAGTGTTGTATTTCACTAAATGGATGATAGACATTAATTTATTTGGGGACACTCCATTCATTTGTAATATTTCACCCTGTAAGCAACACTCAGGTGGATATACTTTTAATCAACGATTTCATTCTTACACATGGTTTGCTGGGCCAGTTGTCAACAGCAAATTTGAACCAATTTGCCAGAGGGATTTTCAGATAGTTGCCTGAGAGGAGAGGGTGAGGAGACAGGAGCAAAGGAAGAACGGGTTATTTGACACTGTGAAAAGGTTTCCGGGGCACTGAATCAGATGTGAGATGGTGCTTGTTCCTGCCTCCCAAGAGTTTGCAAGGTGGTAGGGAAACCAAGGCATGAAAGAGCTGTGCTTTTGCACACTTACTCATTTGTTCATTACTTAACCAAACATTGAGCAGTCCCTGTTTGCTAAGCACAATGGATACAAACATGAATATGACTCAGTTTTTGGCCCTGAGAGCATACAGGATAAGGAGGCAGGATTGTGAAGTAAGGCCGTGGGACAAAGAGAAGCTGGGTCTTGGTTTTATTGTTGAGTATTTCGGTGATGATTGATGATGATGTAATCTTTCAAACATTTATAAAAGGAGAATAAGAGAACATTTCCCCACATTTGTTTCAGAGACTTTTTTTAAGTTTTTATTTTAATTCCATTTAGTTAACATACAGTGTGTTATTAGTTTCAGGTGTACAATATACAATTCATCACTTCCATACAACACCTGGTGCACATCATGAACATGCCCTTCTTAATCCCCATCACCTATTTCACCCACCTCTCTCTCTGGTGACCATCATTCTGTTCTCTATAATTAAGAGTCTGTTTCTTGATTTGTCTCTCTCTGTTTTCCCTTTGCTTCTTTGTTTTGTTTCTTAAATTCCACATATGAGTGAAATCATATGGTGTTTGTCTTTCTTTGACTGATTTCGTTTAGCATAATACCCTCTAGCTCTGTCCATGTCGTTGCAAATGGCAAATTTCATTTTTTTATAGTTTAATAATATTCCATTGTGTGTGTATGTATGTATATATATGTATGTATGTGTATATATATATATACACACACACACACCACCTCTTCTTTATCCATTTATCCATTGATGGACACTTGGGCTGCTTCCATAATTTGGCTATTGTAAATAATGCTGCTATAAACATAGGGGTGCATGGGGGCACCTGGGTGGCTCAGTCCATTGAGCGTCTGCCTTCGGCTCAGGTCATGATCCCAGGGTCCTGGGATCGAGCCCCGCATCGGGCTCCCTGCTCCGCAGGAAGCCTGCTTCTCCCTCTCCCACTCCCCCTGCTTGTGTTCCTGCTCTCGCTGTGTCTCTCTGTCAAATAAATAAATAAAATCTTAAAAAACAAACCATAGGGGTGCATGTATCCCTTTGAGTTAGTTTTTTAATATTCTTTGGGTAAATACCCAGTAGTGCGGTTACTGGATCACAGGGTAGTTCTACTTTTAATGTTTTTGAGGAACCTCCATACTGTTTTCCACAGAAGCTATAGCAATGTGCATTCCCACCAACAGTGCACGAGGGTTCCTTTTTCTCCACGTCTTTGCCAACACCTGCTGTTTCTTGTGTTGTTGATTTTAGCCACGCTGACAGGTGTGAGGTGGTAGCTCATTGTAGTTTTGATTGGCATTTCCTGATGGTAAGTGATGATGAGCATCTTTTCATGTGTCTGTTGGCTATTTGTATGTCTTCTGTGGAGAAATGTCTGTTTATACCTTCTGCCTATTTTCTAATTGGATTATTTGTTTTTTCAGTGTTGAGTTTTGTAAGTACTTTATATATTTTGGACACTAACCGTTTATCAGATATGCCACTTGTAAATATCTTCTCCCATTCAGTAGTTTGCCTTTTAGTTTTGTTGTTGTTTCCCTTGCCTTAGGAGACGTATCTAGAAAAATGTTGCTATGGTTGATGTCAGAGACATTACTGCCTGAGCTCTCCTAGGATTTTTATGGTTTTTAGGTCTTTAATCCATTTTGAATTTATTTTTGTGTATTTCTTACAGAAAGTGGTCCAGTTTCATTCTTTTGCATGTAGCTGTCCAGTTTTCCCAACACCTTTGGTGAAGAGAGTTTTTCCCATTGTATAGTTCTTCCTGCGTTGTGGAAGGTTAATTGATCATATAATTGTGGGTTTATTTTTGAGTTCTCTATTCTGTTCCATTGATCTATGTGTCTATTTTTGTGCCTATGCACCGTACTGTTTTAATGACTACAGCTTTAATATAACTTGAAGTCAGGAATTGTGGTGCTGTTTCAGAGACTTTTACAGAAACACTGTATTATGTATGTAGTGGGGCTTCTCTGGGCTCTTCCAGCCTTGATCTCTCCCTTCCCTCCCCAGCCACTGTTATCCTGAATTCATCTTCTCATTCCCATGCATACGATAACCAATGCACAGTACAGTTTTACAAATTAAAAAAAACTCTGTACAGTATGATTTTGCAACTTACTTTTTTCATGCAACATGTTTTTGAGATTTATCCTTGTTGATAGAAGAGGCTCTAATTCATTTTAATTGTTCAGTTGTATTGCATTGTGTAATTATATCATCACCTATCTATCCATTATCCTGTTGATAGACATTCAGAGTGTTTCCAGTTTTCTTTTACCAAAGAAGTGCAGCGAGCATTCTTCTGTATGTCCTCTTGTGAACATGGAGATTTCCCTAGACTGTATACCTAGAAGTAGGATTTCAGGGTCATGGGATTTGAGCATCTTGAACTTTCCTAGATATTGTCAAAGGATTCTCCTCTGTGGTTATACTATTTCACACTCCTGTCCTTGGTTTATCAGGGCAGGTCTCCCTGTCCTTGCCAGTAACTGGTGGTGTCAGACCTTTTAAATATGTCAACCTAAGAGGTGTGAAATAGTTTTTAAAAATGCAGTTCTGGAGGGAGGCAAACCATAAGAGACTCTTTAATTGTAGGGAACAAACTGAGGGCTGCCTCCCCACAAACAACTCATGCTGGAGGGGAAGGGGGTAGGAGGATGGGGTAACCAGGTGATGGGTATTAAGGAGGGCACGTGATGTGATGAGCACTGGGTGTTATAGGCAACTGAAGAAACACTAAATTCTACCCCTGACACTAATAATACACTATGTTAACTAAATTGAACTTAAATTAAAAATGCAGTTCTGGGGGCACGTGGGTGGCTCAGTCGGTTAAGTGTCTGACTCTTGATTTTGGCTCAGGTCATGATTTCAGGGTTGTGAGATCGAGCCCCGCATTGGGCTCTGTGCTGGGCACGTGATCTGCTTGAGATTCTCTCTCCCTCTCCCCCCACCCCCACTGGTATGCTCGCTCACTCTCTCTCTAAAAAAGAAAATGCAGTTCTCGGATTACTAATGACATTGGACTTCTTTTGACTGTTTGGGTTTGAACCACCGATGGCATGAACTCGCAATATGATTACTCATTCCGAGCCTCAATCTCCTGATTTTCATAAAACATGAATACTGGCATTTTGGAGTTCTTCTGAGGATTGGAGACCATGTGCACAGTTCCTGGCGCATTTCTGTCTCAGTCTTGAGTCTTTCTCCCAACGGTACCCATGAGGCTGCCCCACATTGAGGAGATACACCCCTCCCCCGCAAGAGCTGTGGTCTGGAGCGGCAGGAGCTGGTGCAGAGGCCCTGCTGGAGCTGAGAGCCCGGCAGGAGTCCCAGGAGAGCCCCCGCCCACCGTGGCCCGCCACAGAGCTTGTGGAGTCAGGCAGGTCTGTCGTGCTACCTGACCTCCCCTCACACCGTTACAGTACATTCTCACACAGTAGCCTGAGCAATCCTTTTAAAGCAGAAGGCAGATCTTGGGCTCTTGTGTGGCTCCTGGTCTCACTCAGGGTGAAAGCCAGAGTCCTTATCATGGCCTATGCGCTGAGTTCCCACCCAGTGGTTTGTCGCCCGTTTTCATCCTGAAATGAATCTGCAGGATCATGTCCAGCGTTTCAAAGCCAGGGAGTAGAGGAGGGATGGAAGAGTGCAGCACGCAGCTGGTGTTGAATCAGTTGGCTCGGTTAGGCACGTGCATACGGAGTTTTCGTGTAAAATGTACTGTTTCCTGCGGCCGTAGTCCAAGTAGCATCGCAGCCTGCGAGTCTCCGCCGTCCTGGTCTGCCTGCTCCGTTCCAGCCACACTGAGCCTGATCTTTCTTGAACACGCTCTTACCTGCCTCAGGGCCTTTGTAGTCGCTGTTCCCACTTCCTGCAGAAACCTTCGGCTTCACTCCCGCCCTTCCTTCAGATCTTTGTTCACATATTCCCATAATAGAAAGGCCTTCAAACACCACCCTTTAGAAAATAGCAACCCCGTATCCCTGACACACACACTCCCTATCACCCTTATTTGACGTTTTTCCACGTAGCACTTGTAATTTGTGATTTCCCTCAGTTTTGTTTATCTCTGTCTCCCCAGGGCCTAGAATGGTGCCTGGTACATGGTGGGCCCTCAGTAGATATATTTCTTGAATAAATGACTGAGTAGTGGGCTTTCAGTAAATGTGGCCACAGTCCAGTAGGAGCAGGCAGTATATAAAACAGTAAGTAAAACTCAGTGATACCAGTTCCATGGTAGTGTGTACCAGGCACTGTGATACAAGAAGACTGAGAAGTCAGTTCTCCTGGGTGGTTGTTGGAGGGTGAAGAGAGGGGCATCAGGGTGGGTGTCGTGGTAGAGATGAGGGCTCGAGCTGAGTCTGCAGAAGTGTGTAGGTATTTGTCAAGCAGGAGCTGGGAGTGGGCCTGACATTCCAGCGTTGGAAGCAGCGTGAGCAAAGGTCCTAGGACATGATGCCATGTGACAGATTTCTGTGATGCGTTTCAGAGTGGCAAACCATTGCGAGTGCAGCCCATGTGCCGGGGTACAGCTTAGGGGAGGGGACAGAGGCCAAGGAGGGCGGCGGTGTGTGGGTGGGTCTTGGGGGAGGGGATTCCAGCCGGGTCAGGAAGGCCAGGAGGAGAGAAGGGGCACCTGCATTCAGGCATTACCAGAGTGGGGTGTTCGTGTGTATGTATAAGAGGGTGGTGGTGATGCATTTCTATAAAGACTTTATTTTCCGAATACAGAAACAATACAAACTTATTATAGCAGATTTGGAAAGTGTAGGGAGTGTATGAAGAATATAAAATTCACCCCTGATCCTGCCGCACGGAGCTGACGTTGTGTTCGTGTCTGGGGTTGTTCCTTCACTGCATGGTTAGTTGTGTCTCCTCACTAATAGGATTGCTCTTCTCCAGTTACGAAGTTTTGTGAGACAATTAGCCTGGCAGGATTGAAGGCACTGAGAGTTGTTGGTGACAGTTACTGGCATGGAGAGCGCTGGAGCCATGTGTTCTTGATCCTTTTTGTAATTTTAGAGGAAGACACTTTTTTAAGTCTTCCCCCAAATGTAGAATTACATCGGTTTTGGCCCCCTTTTTCTACCACAACCAATTAGTCCCTCTCTCCCTCTCTCGCACACCCATCTGCGCCCACACCCGCTCCTCTGTGTCCTCTGGCCGTGGCTGCCCCGGACTGCTGTGCTGGGCCTGGCCTGCGCCTTGTCCCCTGAGTAGGAGAGAGCTTTGTGGCACCGCAGCCCGCAGCGATGGCTCTCCAGAGGCCTGGGTTCACTCCTTGGTGCTCTAAGAAATGTCATAGATGAATTCTTCCTTCCTGGGAAAAACTGGGGACTGAGAAACGTGTTTGTCATCTGAACTTGGCAAAAGCTATCCTTGCCCTGTTGGGCACAACAAGAATTTAAATGCAGGGTACCTGGGTGGCTCAGTCGGTTGAGCATCTGCCTTTGGCTCAGGTCATGATCCCGGGGTCCTGGCATCGAGTCCCACATCAGGCTCCCTGCTTCTCTCTCTGCCTACCACTTCCCCTGCTTGTGCTCTCTAGTTCTCTGTCAAATAAATGAATACAATCTTTAAAACAAAGAAGAATTTAAATGTAGCATTCTATTTAATACTAAAAATATTAAAATATTGGGGCACCTGGGCGGTTCAGTCCACTAAGTGTCCACCTTGGGTCATGATCTCAGGGTCCTGGGATCGAGTGCCACATCGGGCTCCCTGCTCAGCAGGGAGTCTGCTTCTCCCTCTCCCTCTGCCCGTCCTCCCCCCTACACACCCATGCAGGTGCGCGCGCTCTCTCTCTCTCTCAAATAAATAAATAAATAAAATCTTTTAAAAATATATTAAAATGTTGTACACAGATTTTTTAAAAAATTGAGGTATGATTGACATATAACGTATTAATTTAGGGTATATAACATAATGATTCAATATTGCAAAATGATTGTCACATTAAATCTAGTTAATATCTGGGGCGCCTGGGTGACTCAGATGGTTAGGCGTCTGCCTTCGGCTCAGGTCATAATCTCCAGGTCCTGGGATCAAGCCCCACATCAGGCTCCCGGCTGGCTCTGTGGGGACCCTGCTTCTCCCTCTCCCTTTGCCTCTCCCCCTGCTTGTGTGCTCTCTCTGTCTCAAATGAATGGATAAAATCTTTATAAAAAAAATAATAAATCTAGTTAACGTCTATCACCATACATAGTTACAAAATTTTTTTCTTGATGAGAACTTTTAGGATCTACCCTCTAGCAGCTTTCAAATATGCAATACAGTATTATTAACTGCAGTCACCATGCTATGCATTACATGCCCAGGACTTATTTATTTTATAACTGGAAGTTTGTACCTTTTGACCCCTTTACCCACTTTGCCCACTCCCTACCCTTCACCTCTGACAACTGCCAATCAGTTTTCTGTACTTATGAGCTTGCTTTTGGGGGTTTTATTTCGTTTTGTTTTTTTCTAAGATTCTACATGTAAGTGAGATTGCTTCCATGTCTTGGCTACTGTAAATAATGCTGGACAAACATCTTTTTGAGTTAGTATTTTTATTTCCTTTGGATAAATACCCAGAAGTGGAATTGCTGGGTCATATGGTATTCTTATTTTTAATTTTTTGAGGAAGGTCCATACTGTTTTCCACAGTGGCTATATCAATTTACATTCCCACCAACAGTGCATGAGGGTTCCCTTTCCTCCACATTCTTGCCAAACAGATATATATATTTTTTAACATAAAATTTATACCACTATTTGGCAATGCTTGTCCTGAGATTTCACTGTCAGCAACATAGAATTAAGAAAAATTATAACTGGTAGTCACAGCCAAGTTTGAAACAAAATGAGTGGATTTTAAAGCACTAATGGAGGAGCGCCTGGCTGGCTCAGTCAGTAGAGCATGCAGTTCTTAATCTCAGGGTCGTGAGTTCAAGCCCCACATTGGTTGTGAAGTCTACTTAAAATAAAAATAAAAATAAATAAAAATAAAGCATTGTTGGAAAATGAAAATTGTTACAGAGCTTCCAAGTCCTTGGAGATGTGAATTAAAAGTTAACTCTCCGATATGTATCTATTTCAAAGTTATACTGTAATTGTTTCTGAAAAATACATAAAAACTTAACTAGGGAGTTTCAGTTTTCACTACCATGTTTCATAACTAAGATATTTATATGTTTTAATAAATTATACTGTAATTAGTATATTACATGATATCTTTCAAGAGTACTTGTAGAAGTAGCAGATTGCTGTCTTCTTTGATGAGCCTATAGCTTTCTAGATATTCCCATTTACTTGATAACATTAAAAAAAATAACCCCAGGGAAGAGGGCTCTGTGTACACTGCATCCAAACGCCCCCTCCCCTTGATGCGTATGGGCTGACCATCCCCAACAAAGTGAGACAGAGGCAGCACAGAGGGCCCAGAAGACACAGTAAAACAAAAACAGTTACTCATTTAAAAAGCAAAGAAAACAAGCTTCAAGTTCCATGACAAAAGCATGGGCTCCTGAAGCAGGCCCATGTGCTGTGTTCAGGTAAGCGGGTCATAGACAAGGGCAGACCTTGACAGGCAGCATTTGTCTGGAAGTGAAGAGCAGCCAGTCTTCCCACATATATTTGGTGGACTTAATTTCAAGAGCCAGCATTGGCTTGGAGCCCAGTCAGAGAAATCTGTTTGTCCAGAATCATGTTTAAGCTGTTCATGCTTCAGCTTCGAGGACTCTGGTTTATCTTTTGGCCAGCTTGATGCCCTGTCCTGGCACAGGCTAGTCTTTCATAAACTCAGTCCCATCACAGCACATAAGCTTTGGTGCCAGACGGTTTTTTGTAGAGTTGAACCGGTCATCCACTTGGCCTTTTCAAGGATGGGGTGGGTGTTGGAGACCAGGGATGGGTACCGGTATCTTTGATAAAAACACGCACAATAGGGCGCCTGGGTGGCTCAGTCGTTAAGCGCTTGCCTTCGGCTCAGGTCATGGTCCAAGGGTCCTGGGATCGAACCCCCGTCGGGCTCCCTGCTCAGCAGGAAGCCTGCTTCTCCCTCTTTCACTCCTCCTGCTTGTGTTCCCTCTCTCGCTATCTCTCTCTCTCTGTCAAATAAATAAATAAAATCTTAAAAAGAAAAAAAAAACATGCACATCTCGGGCACAGTTTTCTTTTGCTCACTAGTGACATCTCTATGCCTTGCTCACAGACCACTGGCCCCATCATCTGTCTTGCTATGATTTCTCCTTCTCAGGCATCATGGGTTGAGGCAGACATTGAATCTTTTCCTTTATGGAGACCTTTTTCCTCTAAAGGTAGAATTCCCATCAAGAGTGTGAATTAAGGGGTGCCTGGGTGGCTCAGTCGTTAAGCGTCTGCCTTCGGCTCAGGTCATGATCCCAGAGTCCTGGGATCAAGCCCCGCATCGGGCTCCCTGCTCCGCAGGAAGCCTGCTTCTCCCTCTCCCACTTCCCGTGCTTGTGTTCCCTCTCTCGCTGTGTCTCTCTCTGTCAAATAAATAAAATCTTTAAAAAAGAAAGAAAAGAGTGTGAATTAAAACTCAAAATTACCTCCTGTCATAATTCTTACCATTGGGTAATGCTCTTCTAGGCAGCTGAAGACAAATGGCAGGTGGCCTTTTGTCTTACCTTATCTTTAGTATTTATCTTACCTCTGTCCCTGTCAGACAACAGTGCAAGTTCAGAGTTGAGTTTGCAGATGAACTCCCAAGCTTTGGCAAGCCCTTCCTTCTGGACTCTTGTCCTGACCTCTGAACCTATCTTGAAAGGAAGAGAAAGCCACAGGAGAAAGCCTGAGGTTGGTGCCGTCCTGGCCAGCCTGAGCTCTCCCCAACAGAGGGAGCCGAGAAAGCTGGCTTTGGGTCTCTTAGCATCTATTCAATTATCCACTGTCAAGGTCAGGTTATGTTCTTTCTAAGTTTTCTCTGTATATGATCTTGTCCTCTCTACCAGAAAGTTTGTTGATCTATCTTCTACCTGCACTCAGCCCTGCCCTCCACCTGGCATCCTTCAGCTCATTCTTTAAAAAAGTGTGTGCTCTTAGTGATAGGTTTTCTTTTGTGCTGGGAAAACATGGACCTTGAGAAGTCAAACCCTCTGGCTGATGGTTACCAGAAGTTTCCCTAGAATTCTGTCTTCGGTGGGGCCAGCATCATTGCTTCCTGTGGATTGCACCATTTCGGTGCTGTCTGCCAAAGGCTTCCTGCTTCCCTAAGCACTCAGAACACTGGAAGTGATGATCTGGATTTCCTTCATTGTTTCCTACAGCAGTAGAGGTTGTTTTAGAGACTTGGTAAAAGTGAGGCACATGATAACTCCCCTGTGCTTTGGTGTGTATGCTTATTTTTTTTTTTTGCTGAATTGTACCAGCCAAATTTTAGAGTACCTGCTGTCCTTCTTAAAAACAGGGATGTCTTGTTGGGTGGGGGAGGTGCTCTGGAAGGGGCCAGAGCAGATTCTGCCTTGTGAAGCTCTTGCTCAATCTCTGTTGGGCTTTGGCTCTCACTCCTTGGATCAGGATGCTGCTGGATTGTTCCCTGGTGCTGCTGGAGCCAAAGGGCTTCCTGCCAGAGCACAGGGGTGCCTGCAGGTTGGAGGCTGGGACTGGGAAGCCCAGTGCAGTGCTGGTTTCCTAAGCCCAGACTGTGGACTGTGTGCACACGCAAGTGCATGCCTATGCACACATATGGTTGGGACCCAGGAGTTCTCCCTTAAGGAAAAAAAAAAAAGATTCACCCATTCTTTCCTGAAGCACTTTAAAATGGTTTTGTATATTTATTTTTCTATTACTTTCATTACTGAAAAAAATAGTTTATTTTTCTCAAAAAGAGATTGGACCTAAGTTATTGTAACAAGTCATAGCCAAGAATTTGGTACTCCTTTAAGAGAACAAAAACATTTAGAGATATAATAATAATTTTGTAGCCAAATATTAACCCAACCAGATATTTATTTGAGGACCTACAGAGTTGTAAGACCACATAAAAAGGTAGTACTTACTGCTGAATATGCAGCCAAATTATGATAACTAAATACAAAGTTTAAGATAAAATAAATAGGTGAACATACTTTTTCAGATTATACACTGTTATAATTGTCAATTACCTGTTGTGTAACAAACCATCCCAGAACTTTTGGTGGCTGAAAAATAACAATAATTTTATTATTTATGAGGATCATCTGGGTTGGCTGGACTCTCCTGGACAGTTCTTCTGCTCCATGTGGCGTCTGCTGGGGTTCCTTGTGGTTCATTCCACTGGGAGCTCAGCTCGGGGTTGAGCATCCAAGATGGCATCACCCACATGCCGGAACTGCAGCGGGGTGGGCTGGAGCTGCTGAGGCTGGCTGGGTCTCTCTCTAGCCACACAGAGAGCCAGAGAGTAAGGATGGAAGCAGCCAGGTCTCTTGAAGGCGAGGCAAGGCGCACAACTGGCATAGTTCCACTTGTGGTTCATACCACTGGAGCCGGTCCCCGGCCGACTGTGACTGAAGGGGAGGAGCAATAGCCTCCACCTTCCTCCGGGGGCCGCAGCCTGTGTGTACGGGGACGGAGGAGTTGTTGGTGCTCATTTTTAGACACAGGCACACACGAATAGAAGGAGAGGATCGGGGACCCCTGAAACCATATGTATGTATAAAAGCTAAGAGGGAATTTTGCTATATTAAGTTTCCATGGAGTGTGCATACCTCTCTTCACCTACCTCGACAGTAGCAAAAGTAAAAATCTTTAGCATTTTAGCAAATATCCCTCAATATCATGGTATTTTAGAGGGATTACCTTGTGAAATCCTTCTCTCTCATTGGACTCAACAGTAATCTGAAGAATTTTTGTCATCTGCCCACAATGATGTAGCTAGATAATACAGGTAGTTTTATTCTAATGGAATATGGCGTGTGCATCAATAAATACTCTTACTTTGTTACTGTCTTTAACAAAAAGAAATCATGGGTATTTCAACATAAAATTAAGTCAGACTCTTTTTCTCATGTTCTAATTAAGCCCTTGTTCACAGACAAAAAATTAATTTATACATAGTTAAGATACTAAGACACATAACATTTTGTACATAAGCATTTTTGCATGTTGTTTACACTTTTGAAAGTTGCATGTTTTGTTCACTGCTGCATATTCAGTATTTTTTTTTTAAAGATTTTATTTATTTATTTGACAGAGATATAGCGAGAGAGGGAACACAAGCAGGGGGAGTGGGAGAGGGAGAAGCAGGCTTCCCATGGAGCAGGGAGCTGGATGCGGGGCTCAATCCCAGAACCCTGGGATCATGACCTGAGCCAAAGGCAGACGCTCAACAACTGAGCCACCCAGGCGCCCTGCATATTCAGTATTGAGAACGGTAGGAGGTGCTCAGTAAATATTTGGCAAGTAAAAGGATTGTGGCCATAGAAAGTATTTTTATGGCTGTATTAGTATGTTCTGGGCAATACATTAACTATAATTAACATAATCATTGTATCATTGGGTATTTAAGCTCCTTCCAGCTCCCGTCCCACCCCCTTCTATTTAAAGGGCTGATTTATTATATCTTATTCTGATACTTCTTGGTACAAATTGATTTTTAAAATATTTTTAAAATATTATTTTAAATTAGCCTGAAAGGGACACCTGGCTGGCTCAGTCAGTAGAGCATGAGACTCTTGATCTCTTGGGGCCATGAGTTCAAGCCCCACGTTGATGGTGGAGATTACTTAAAAAAAGAAAAATAGCCTGAGAATAAAATTCAAGAAGTAAAATTATTTAATCAGGGTACAAGCAAATTTTATAACTACTGATACTTAATAACAAACATTCATCTTAAAGGAGTATGATGGTTTATATTGCCACCAAAAATCTGGGACTGTTGAAGAATTTCACCAACCCATTTATCTTTATAGTGGTTTATTCCAGTGCTAATAGTAATTATAAAGTACTATTTTATTAGTGTTTCTTTGATTATTGGCAAGGTTGAAAATCTTTCATGTTTAATTTTAGGCCAGATTTATTCTTCATTCCCTTACCTACAGGTTACTTTAAGAATTTTTTTTTTTTTTTTTTTCTGGGGCGCCTGGGTGGCTCAGTCATTAAGCGTCTGCCTTCGGCTCAGGTCATGATCCCAGGGTCCTGGGATCGAGCCCCGCGTCAGGCTCCCTGCTCCGCGGGAAGCCTGCTTCTCCCTCTCCCACTCCCCCTGCTTGTGTTCCCTTTCTCACTATGTCTCTCTCTGTCACATAAATAAATATAATCTTAAAAAAAAAGAGAGAGAAATTTTTTTTTTCCCTCAAAAGTGCTGAGCCGCTTGCTGTGTAAATAAGGCGTAGGTGCAGTGGCTTCGTCCCGCAAACCTTTAAGAGGCCACCACGAGGGGTTGAAGTTTCTATGAGCCTCTAATGTGCAGTAGTAATTAATTTTCTTTTCTTGTACACACATTTAAAAGTCAGAGCTGCTTCTGTTTGTCCAGCCATCGTTGGAGCACGCACACGAGGAAGCTCTTACAAGCCCACGTAGAGTGCTCTTCATTCTCTTTGGGAACTACGTGCCGCGCAAAGAACGGTAGGAGGCCGGGTCTGCCGGGCTGGCTGGTGATTCACATCCATTCCGCCCGAGGCCTGTGTTTCTGACTAAGGCTTGACAAACTGGCGGCCGGATGCACTGAAACACTGTGTTCCACTTGGTTTCCCAAAGAACTCCTGGAAGCATTTGGTTGAGGGAGCGCAGTGCAGAAGCAGCGCTGCGACAGTATGTGCGCTTCGCGGCGAGGCCTCCTGCGCTCCGGGGAGCGGCCGGAGCCTCATGGGCACCCGGGCACCTTTCCTCTCGGGGCTGCCGCTCACTGCAACCGCCCTTCACACATACCCCACTGCTCATTTCTCTCCTCCATGCTCAGGAAATCAAAGTGCTTCTGGATCAGATTCCTTTTTGAGGTGAAGAAGAGGACTACTGCCCAGTTTCAAAGCTGGCTGTGCTGTCTTCCTTTTCCTTGACAGGCTGAGGAAGTGCCCGTTGATCTGGGGGGGAAAGGGGAGTATTTGAGTCCCAGGACAGCAGTGCTCAAGTGGCCAGGGGATCTTGGCCAGAGATGGGGTCTTCAGCAAGGGATGGCCAGAGACTCTTCTCCTCCATTTTCACTTTGAACTTAAATTGGTAGTGTGTGTACTGAGGACAGAGACACAGGCCCACATAGACCCAACAAGGCCTGAGTTCTACATTTCTAGTTTTTTAGCCAAAATTCATAATTGGAACATTAAAATGTTGCGATATGGCTTTGCTAACATTTGAAAAATGCTTCCTTACCAGGAAGGGGTTGGGGGAAGGACCTCCGTAGGAAATTCCTTCCTTCATACATAATAACTCTTCACTGAATTTCAATTACTCTCAGTCCTGCATCGATGCCCATAAAATAATCGAGCTGTACAGAGTGTGTGAACCCAGCTTTTGTCTTCCTGTGAGTTATGAGTCAGAAATCGTAGGCGCATGACTAGGTTTGCTACAGCTCTGCCCTGTAGGACCTGTGAGTGGTGGAGAAAATGCACCCGTTTGAGGGTGACCAGGTCAGGAGAGTAAAGGCAGGTGGGGCACATCCCTGGCCAGACCACGGCCTTTTCCCCAGGCTGGGGCAGAGTTGGCAGTGAGAGCCCACGCACCTGGGGCCGAGGAGCAGCACAACTGATTGCTGGTCCTCCTCATGCTGTTCGGTGGGCTTTCTGCCGTGTGTCGGCGGCAGGGCTGGCAGGGCTGGCAGGGCAGGGCTTTGGGGGCCCTGCAGCAGCTGAAGAGCTGGTCGCTGGACAGGGCTGCTGGGTAGGAGGCTCACTGAGGGGCAGAATCTGGACTAGGCGGAGGGAATGTTAGGTGGAATGGACCTGCAGTGGAGGCTTGGCTGGTCCCAGAGGACACTCTGGAATTGGGGTGTGGAGCAGCCCAAGATTCTGCCAGGGCAGCGGGAGGGCAGTTTGGCTACATGCCCCACACGTCACCCAGTTGGCCATTTTGTTAAACTGCTTCACTGCAGGCCCTTTCATATCAGACGAGATAGGGGGAAATCCCATTTTCCAGAATTTATTTTGGCTAGAACCAGTTTTAAGTTCTCAACAGTTTATTGATAAAATGTAAAAGGAGAAATCTCTTGGGAGAGATACCTAAGGTGGAATGCTCTTGCCTTCAGAGCATCCAGAATCTTCTACCACTGTAGTCTAGGTAAAGCTGAGGAAAAAATGCTTTTAGATCGGATGTGGGATGTGAAGGAAATCTCAAAGTCAAGATGCTTCCAAGGCTGGGAGAATGGCATGTTGTTTACTGAGTGGGAGGACTGGAAGACGGAGGTCGGGTTTGCACAGGGCGAGTCATTGCACTAGGTGGCACGGAGCAATCACCAAGGAAGTGAGTTTGAACCCTGGAGGCAGCTTGTACCAAATCTAGCATGCCTCGTACAGTGGCTTCAACCCCAGCACGGAGGGCTGTCTGGAAGAGAAGGCTGGCTTGTAGACGTGGTGTCTGAGTCCCCAGTGGAGAAGCAAAACTTTGGTATGAGATGCTAAGCAATCCTAACTGAAGCTTTCTGGAGGGCTTTAGGAGAATGAGTTGTGTGTAGTATTTTCTTGGTGCATGTTGATAGGTGGCATAAAGTTATCAAAGTCTTGTTAACCCGCTGTATTGCTTGGTTTTAGACTGCTAATAATTAGTAAATGGTAAACAATAGAAGAGACACATGGTCGGACAGCTTTAAGATTTTGTCAACTTCTAAAGAGGAGGCTCTCCCAGGTATGCAAATTAGGTACTAGAGTAAAACTCGGGGAAATAGTTTGATTTTTGTGGTCAGCGTTTGTGC
Organism: Phoca vitulina; assembly: GCF_004348235.1. Lineage (NCBI taxonomy): Eukaryota > Metazoa > Chordata > Mammalia > Carnivora > Phocidae > Phoca > Phoca vitulina. The sequence continues at coordinate 78,337,811 of NW_022589708.1, forward strand.
TTTACGTTCCCTTCAGCCCGTGGTTGGGTACAGCCCTTGTTTGTGCTTTATCTCCATCTTCCCACCCAGCGGGAGGCAGCCTGCCCAGAGCACCTCCTGGCCGCCTCCCCGCCTCGCTTGCTGGGCAGGCAGCCCTCTCCTCCTTTGTGGATCTCCCGGCAGAGTCCCATTCAGTCATTCCGCCACTCACCCAGCTCTTTCTAGTGTCAGACACTGGAGCGGATACCTGACTGTCCTTCCCCTTCAGCTGGGGCCACGTGCTTGCTTTAGGGCACGGCCGTCCTAGCACCCACGGAAGGGAGTCATATTTATGGGGCAGCCCTGGGTGAACTGGAAGAGCTTGGAGGTGTCTGTTGAGACTTGGTAAAAGGAACTCATGACCGTTCTCTTTCTAATTATGGTAAGAAAAATAAAGCAAAAAGTATTAGAAAGACTAAATACTGAATCTGTATCAAATCTACAAATATAATCTACGTTTGTCACCAGAGACACTTAAAATACCTCTGTGAACTGTGAGAGCAGACCCTTACATGGTGCTGTTTTGAAATATGTCATCATCTCTTTTCGTCTGTGGAGCGGCCCTCTTAGCCTTATTTCACAGGGAGGGAAACAAATACTCAAAGTAGGTAAATAATTGGCTTAGGGTACACAGCTACGTGACAGGGCAGGTGTGAAGCCAGGCCCCCTGGCTCCATGCTCCACGTCGAGGCTCTGTACTGCTCTGCCATCCTGCTGCCTGTTCTGGAGCAGGTTTTATGCTTGGATTGGCCATGCCCACTTCTAGATCAGGACTTTTAAATGATGGTGCGTGCTTGAGAAAGGAAGATGAGTGACCCAGCTCCTCAGCTTGGCTCTAGGGCCCGATGCCGGGCTTTAGCTTCATCCCCTCCCATCTCCTGGCGCTGGCCTCTTGCCATCCCCCTGACTGCACTTGTCTTTTTGCCTGTGCACAGGCTTTTCGCTCAGCCAGAGGGCACCAGCCCCCTTCCCATCCTCCATGTCCTGACGTGGCTGTGGGCACCCTTGCCGCACTCTGCTCGTGCCGGGCATGTGGTGTGCGGCCCATGGCGGTCACTAGCGAGCGCAGGGATGTGGCTTCTGTCTGTCATCCCCCTGGCAGCTTGTCCAGGAGAGGTGCCACCCAATTGCCCATGAGCTTTTGCTCCTTGCTGCTGACTGGGAGGCTGTGGGATGAACCCTGAAGTGTTTCCAGGGCCTTTGGTAGGATCTCTTTTCCGGGTCATAGTCGTCCATTTGGTCTCTGTCACCCTCCAGCCTTCCCTAGTAGGAGGGAAATGAAGTACCTTGGAGCTGAGCCAGCTGCGCCATGTGGTGTACCGTGTGGGGTCTGTGGAGAGCCTAGCAGACAGGAGTCTGGGCTCCTCTGGGCCCCAGGTGGCGGGACAAGTCCCTACAAGTTGGGGAGAGTGTGGGAAATGAAGCTTCAGTGACTTTCTGGGACTGGCTTAAGGTCATTATTTGTCAGTTCCCATGTTCGGTTTCATAAGAAATTTAGATAATTTATGGTAGTTTCCGTTTTTACTTTTATTTTCGTCAAAACCAAGTAGTTTCCATTGAAATTTTACAGTGAAGAAGATTGGATTCACGATTAGCTTTCGATCATATCAGCTCCTGCTCATTTTTGCTTCCACGCTGTGAGCTGTGAGCCGCCACTGTTTTGCCATGTCCACAACTCTGAGCCTCTCAGGTTCGAATTTCGGGTAGAAAGTCACCCTTCTGTCAAGTGCAAATCCCTGTGATAGGTACTTTTAGCTGTTGTTAGTTGCATCTTGGGGTGTTTTTTTTTCTCCCAGTAATTTTCATTATGAATTTGATAAAGGGCTGATCAGTCATTAGTCCATTGGAAATTGGTAAGCAGTTTTGTGAAATGGAGATTTGAGACGAGACAGATAGACAGGGAGTGGGGTGGAAGGGGCCGTGGGACAGACAGACCCAGTTGGGGTCCGGGGGTGGTTGCTGAGGTCTGGCTGCCCTGACTGGTCTGGGCACTGGGGGCCCCTGTTCACTCAAGCGGCCGTTGCAGCTGCTCCTGGGTGGGGGCACCTCTGCCCGCCCAGGGCATGGTTCATCCCCTCATTGTTTCCCTTGAACTCCATGCAAGCCCTGTCGTGCAACAAAGGAGGGTGGGAGGGACAGGTGGCCCACCAGCCAAGGGGCTCTTAGAGCCCAGATTCCTCCCAGATCTGCCTTGGAGGGCAAGGCTTCCCACGGAGCATTTCCATGGAAGGTATTCACGGAAAAAAAGCTATGTGGGAAGAAGTGACATGTCAGTCAGGTCCTAGTAATGGTTGGAAGAGGATCCCTTTGTTTTCACAGCTCCTGTGAATGAGGTGGTCCTTGTGTGTGTGGGGGGGGGGGGGGGCACGTCACTTTAACTTTGGCCTTATTAGGTCACCCCTTTTCTCCCTCAGTTTTTGCTTTGTTTTCCTTTTCTCTATTATAGGCCTTTTTAGTTTGATTCCAAAGATATTTATTACTGAAGGTACTAAGGAAATCAAAATTAGCGAGACATTGCCCCTGTGCTTATTGGGCGCCTAGACTAGTAGGGGAGACTTTAAATGCCCTGGGACAGATCAGTAATAGGAGTACAAGGTACAGAGGAGCATATGTGGGGGGGGGGGCGGTGCAGGGGTGGCACAGGGACGGGTAAGAGGAAGAGACAGTCCAGAGGCAGACGGGACATGGGTGTGTGCTCCCGGAGAAAGGGGCATGGGGGGCTGGTGTGTACTAGCCCGTGCAGGATACACATAAATATGCCAGCATCTGAGCACATACCATCCAGGAAAAGTGCCTAAGCTCTGGGGCAGAATTTGGGCATTCTTGGGTACATTAGAAATACTGTGTGTAATGGCACCCTTGGCCCCACCATCACCCCTGACCAGCGCCAGGAGGGGCGTCTGACCTTCGGGGAGAGGCCCATGCCTTCTCCTACCAGGCAGCCAAGCCCAGCGCCTGGACACCTTGTGGGGATGCTGGAGGCAGCGGCTGCCGTCCTTCCTCTCTCTGCACCTCTCCCCAGGCAGGTTCTGAGCCACTTCCCGTGGTGACACTCCAAGCTGCCGGCTTGGTGTCTGACAGCCGGAGTCGTGTGGAGCTTCAGAGAGGTCGCACGAGCAACTGTGCAGGAAGCAGGTTGTGCTGGGGGATTGACGTCTGCTTGGGTCTGTTCACAGTCCACAGCAGATGGTGAGGCTGGATGAGAGGCAGGGTGCTTATTCCCGGTGGATTTAGAAATGATCCTGGATTTCCTTCAGCTGGAAAACCTAGCTACACGTGTGTGTATAGTAGCATCTTCCGAGGGTTAATGTGTAGAAACTACTGATTTGCCAAATGAGGGTGAGGAACAAACAAGGGCAAGACTTGACTGATCTGGATTTTTTTTTTTTAAAGAATTTATTTATTTGACAGAGAAAGAGACAGCCAGAGAGGGAACACAAGCAGGGGGGAGCAGGAGAGGGAGAAGCAGGCTTCCTGCCGAGCAGGGAACCCGATGCGGGGCTCGATCCCAGGACCCTGGGATCATGACCTGAGCCGAAGGCAGACGCTTAACGACTGAGCCACCCAGGCATCCCAAGGCCTGGATTATTTGACGGTTTTTAATAAACAAGTTGCCTCGTTAGCATTGGTTAGGTTTTATGATTTGAAGCATCACTGTGAACACAGTCATTATTTGTGGTCTCCTGTTGATTTTTCTTGGTTAAGTTCCTAGATTCAAAGCACAGTAAACGTATAAATCTTGAAGTCGTGGGTGCCAGTAAACAGGGAGAGTTTGAGAATGTATTTGTTTCGACTTGGTCCGCGAGTCAGCACTTTGCTGCTGTTCGGCAGGTGCTGAAGGAGTGAGCATGCCTGGCAGTCCCCCCTGGAGGAGACAGGAGCTGGTGGTCACGTTTCAGACAGAGCAGACTGCTGTGGTTAGGGTCAGCTCCCACGGGCACATATTTTGCTCCAGGGTGATCCTGATAAGATGCGGCCTTATACCGTGTTTTTCTCTGAGCTGTTGAGAGTTCTCTGCAGACATGACCTCATCGCATAACATAGCCGTGAAGTAGGGAGCTTGAAGGATTACCTCCCGTCTGCAGGTGAGGCATCGCCGTGTTCACTTCTGCACCTCTCTCTCAGTGGCCCCACCAGATTTGATGCACTTGCCCTTTGTGTCCGTCCAAGCTCTGCTTTCAAAACACAGCTCTGTTCTTACCGCCATTCTCTGTCTGCCTGCTAAGCTGCCTCCTGCCCCCACGCAGCCTCCTGCACCCAGCACGTCCCCACCCCCCCAGCTCGGGCCATTGGTCCCTACCCCCTGCCCTCCCCGCACTGTCTTGCCATGTCTCCTGGCATCACCAAGAATATAGGCACGGGTTGCAGCCAGTGTGCTTTGTCCTGCCATAAGGCGGGGATACGGCCAGGAATGGAAAACTGGATTTTAGCATTATATAATCAGAGGGATATTAAGCACTGAAGTTGTTCCAGTTGCTACGTTAGGTGGGTGATACAGCCACAAGTGACGTGGAATTCAGGCCCCATCAGGTTCTCCCAGTCCCAGAGGAGGAGACAGACATATGGACGGACAGATTTGTCTCATGAAGATCATGGGTGTGTGATGCCCTGTCGCAGGGCCGGCGGCAGCACAGCAGTCAGTTCTGAGTTAGTCTGGAAAAGCGCTTGGTTGGGGAAGCCAGGGAGCTCGGTGCCTTCTCAGTGTCTGGGACGAGTACGGATTTTCCAGAGTGGCCCCTTGGCTAGCACAGCCACTGTCTTTCTGCCCAGAACAGCCCCGAGATTCCTTCTCATCATCCTGGGGTCTTCCTGCACCCTCACCCCTGTTCTCTCCTGTCTGAGCCACAGGATTTCCGTTGCCATGCTTTCCTACCCCTTATGCCCTCGGCCCCCCTCTCGGCTCCTGCCACCACCCCTTCTGCATTTTGTCGCTTCCTCCCCGCTTGCCTGCCCCTCTCCCCCTCACAGTGCTCAGTGTCCCCTTCCACAGAGTCCCCATTTGCTGCCTCTGCCTGTTCTGTCCTTGTCTCCAGGAGGCCGGCCTCTGCCATCCTTCCCGTTTGCCCACAGCTCTGCTGAGCCAACCAACAGGCACCTTGGCCCTTCCGGTCTGCCGTCTGCTCTGGCCTGTTTGATCTCCCCGGCCTGAGACTGCCTCCAGCTCTGCTTACCGTCTCTCTGCCCCAAACTGGTCTTCTCACTGCCCCATGTGCCCTGTTGGAAAGCCTCCAGAACCAGGCAGTGTCTGGCCCCAGCCTGTGGCTCTGTCTCTGCTGTCTCTCGTGCCCCTGCTGGCTGCCTGCCACTCCGCCCGTTCTCTGCACCCCTGGCCTCTGCTCTGACTGTTCCCCCTGCCAAGAATGCCTTTTCTCTCCTGGGCTCTCCATCTACCCAAATTCTGTCCGTCCTTGGGCAGCCAGCCGTGCCTCCATCTCTTCCACCAACGGTGCCTGGTGCCCCCTCCCTCAGCAGGGGGAATCCGTCTCCTCTGACTCTCGTCCCTCATCGCTGACCCTTGTCCACTGTGTCTCCCATGGTGGTCCCCAGCTTCTGTCTCTTGTTCATCCCAGCGGCCATTTTAGGGGGCTTGTCCTGTGCTGGGCACTGCTCCAGGGGCTCCTTTGGGACCTGGCTTCTCTTTCTCCCACTAGATCAGGAGCCCAAGTGCAAGTTCCCAGCTACCATAGCCAGCACAGGGCATTCAGCAAGCTCTTTATAAATGACTCTGGCAACCCTTCCCTCCGGCGGGGCCCGGGGTGGGCAGGCCACACCTTCTCCTTCTCCCAATTAGCCTAGGGGTCAGCTGGGGTTAAAGCTAAGGTCTCTGACTTCAACCATTCTTCACATTAAGCTGTTCTAGTTTTAGGTTTACCCACAAAGCAGAATCTATCAGTACAATCACAGAAGTCTTCTACAGAGAAGCACAACTTAAGATTCTTTCAGGTCCACCATCAGAATTCCAGTGTGTTTGTGACATACCCTAAATAGCCTACGGTCTAGTGTGTGTGAGGCTTTTGTCGTGAGGCACCTGAGGACATGGGGCCAGCTCTGCTCATTCTGAGACTCGTCTGCAGCACTTGTTGCAGGACCCCAGCAGGCACAGAGGGGCGGATGTCACACGGTCCTGAGCAGGGCGGGAACGCAAGTGTGGCTTTGTTTTAGGATGACAGGCATTGATACCGCCCACTGAAGCATCCGTGTACTTTCCTCCCAGGAGATGGCAGGCAGGGCTCTGAAGCAGACCGGCAGCCGGAGTATCGAAGCCGCTCTGGAGTACATCAGCAAGATGGGCTACCTGGACCCGAGGAACGAACAGATTGTGCGAGTCATTAAGCAGACCTCGCCAGGTGAGCTCAGACCTGCAGCACTGTGGGTGGTCGACAAACACAACTCCATTTGCAGCAAGGGAGGTCCAGTGTGGCCCCAGTCAGCACGTTACCTCTTGGCCGTTTGCCTCACTGCTCTTACCAGTGAGGTGGGCCTGCCCTGCTCTGCATTTGGGCCCTGTGAGGGGAGGCGGCAGGTGGCAGATCACGGGACTTACCTGGGTCCTGAAATAACCTGTGGTACTTTCCAGGGGGTGGCAGTTATATACATGTTTTGTTCTATGAAGATTGAAGAATTCACTGGATATTAAAGTTAGGCAACCCAGCAGAGTGAGATCTAAAATGTTCTTTTTACTCTCTTGGGCCTGTGAGGGAGTCTTTGAAAAGGGAGGTTTATTTCATTGACTTTTTTTTTTTTAAAGATTTTATTTATTTATTTGACAGAGAGATAGGGAGAGCAGGAACACAAGCAGGGGGAGTGGGAGAGGGAGAAGCAGGCCTCCCGAGGAGCAGGGAGCCCAACATGGGACTTGATCCCAGGACCCTGGGATCATGACTTGAGCCGAAGGCAGATGCTTAACGACTGAGCCACCCAGGCGCCCCTTTCATTGACTTTAAAACGCACATTTTCTCACACTGTTGCCGCAGAGCAGGCTGACAGGCACCTCTCCGGGCTGGAGGCCATGGCACTGGCGCTAGGACAGCCCCTCGGTGTCCCCTGGGAAGGGCCAGAGGCACCAGCACCACATGCTCTGCCTCGCTGGCTATTGAATGTTTCTCTCTGAGGATGGAGCAGATGGGACAGTGTTTGCTACCTGAGGTCCCTGGGCATGATAAGAGACTTCAGGTATTTTAGCAAAAAGAGCTTTCCTTATTTTGTGAAAGATCTTTGTAAAACCCACTTCACCTATTGAGTGAGAAGTTGTATCTTTGTTGTTAAGAAGACACAGGCTCTTGTTTTCTTGTTGATGGAAGATCCTTAAATGACTGCCTGCTGGCTCTCCATGTCCAGATGCGTAGAGTCCCAGGGTCTGTCCTGGAGCACAGCTCCACAGGGAAACGCAGGCCCGTGTCTGTAAGGACTTCCTTCTATGTTTGCCTTTGACGTGTACTCGCTGATGCATCTTCTTAGCCCAGGAAAACAGTCCTTGTTTGGCTGTGCTTCTGCACTGGATGATGTCTGTAGAGGTTCTTGGCTGTGCCGGGTATCCCTGTGAGGGGCCTCGGGTGGGGCAGAGCCTTTGACCCAGAAGGTCACCCGTGTCAGAGGGCCTTCCACAGGGCCTTGGGTCATTGAAGAGCCTGTGCAGCAGTGTCAGCCCCGAGGACACCGCCAGCGAGGGGGGCCAGAGCCAACTGAGCAGGTTCCCCTCTAATGCCGCGTCCTCGTTCTTTCCTCTGCAGGAAAGGGCATCGCACCAGCCCCTGTGCCACGGAGGCCAAGCTTTGAAGGAACGGGCGACCCTTTCCCCCCCTACCATCAGATGAGTGGAGCCGCCTACGAGGGCAGCAACACGCTGGAGGAGGTGCCTCGTCAGTACATGGACTTTCTTTTCGCCGGAGGCACTCACGGCGTGCCTGGCAGCCATCAGCACCAGCCCAAAGGCTATGCTGCAAACATGGAGGCCGCAGGGTTGAACTTCCCGGTGGGCGGCCCTGGGGGCCAAGCCCTCCCACTGCAAGGCTCCCACTACAGGCCACACCTGCTGGTGCCTGGGGAGCCACTGGGCTATGGCATCCAGCGCAGCCCCTCCTTCCAAAACAAGGAGGCAGGAGCATATGCAAACCTTGCTGCCAAGGGCCCAGCCGTGCAGCCGGGGGCCGGCCACGCGTTTCCGCCCACGGGAGCGGCGACAGGGCTGTATGTGCCCCACCCACACCACAAACAGGCCCACCAGATGCACATGATGGGCTCCCGGGGCCAGGTGTTCACGAGCGACAGCCCCCCGCAGAGTCTGATCACACCCTCCAGAAACAGCCTCAATGTGGACCTGTATGACCTGAGCAGCCCTCCTGTCCAGCAGTGGCAGTCCTCTACCCTGTCCCGCCGTGACTCTCTTCAGAAGCCGGGCCTGGAGGCACCACCCCGCCAGCACGTGGCGTTCCTGCCCGAAGGCCCCGTCCCCAGCAGAACCAACTCCTTCAACAACCACCAGCAGCCAGTGGCCGTGCCCATCCGGGCAGGAGTGCCCAGCAAGACGGAGCCTTCCATGCCCTCCCCCAACACCATCACGGCTGTGACGGCCGCCCACATCCTGCACCCAGTGAAGAGCGTGAGAGTGATGCGGCCCGAGCCGCAGACGGCTGTGGGGCCCTCCCACCCGGCCTGGGTGCCAGCGCCCACCCCCGGGGTGGAGAGTCTGGACTCCAAGGACGAGCACCCTCTGCCCCTGGGGGGCGCCAGTGCTTACCCGCTGGATGTGGACTATGGCAGCCCAGACCTGAGGTGCCCGCCCCCACCGTACCCCAAGCACTTGTTGCTCCGGAGTAAGTCAGAGCAGTACGACGTGGACAGCCTGTGTGTGGGCATGGAGCAGAGCCTCCGAGGCGGCCAGGCTGCCGAGCCTGCCGAGAGGAATGACAAGAGCCACAAAAATGCCAAAGGGGAGAAAGTGGGGAAGGATAAAAAGCAGATTCAGACCTCTCCTGTTCCTGTTCGGAAAAACAGCAGAGATGAAGAGAAGAGGGAATCTCGCATCAAGAGCTACTCGCCGTATGCTTTTAAGTTCTTCATGGAGCAGCATGTGGAAAACGTCATAAAAACCTACCAGCAGAAGGTCAACCGGAGGTTGCAGCTGGAACAGGAAATGGCAAAAGTAATTTCTCATTATATTCTTATCATTTGGCCCTGGCTCTTTCCTAAATTGGTAGTGGGAATTACGGCAGAATTCCTTTTTTGTTTCTGCTTTATGCACCTTTATTACAAATGATTCGTCTCACAGGACGATGGTGCGGTTATAGGGCAAACACCTTGGAGAAATGACAGATGTTTCAGGCTCCCTTGCCCCTTCTCCCTGACTCTGAGGGGAGCAGTGAGCACAGAGCAGGATGCAGCCAACAGTCAGATTACCAGATCGATTTTTATGGTGTGTCCTTATTTGTTAACAAAATTTGTCAAGTTTTACTGACTGGTGTTTAAACATTTTGAAAGAGTAGAAACAAAGTTTGAGGTTTTATAAATTGAAATTGTGGTATTTATAAAGAAAAATATATCTGGGAATGATCTGTTTATCCTTTAAGTTTATAATTAGCAAATAATATATACATATTTTTTAAAGATCTTATTTATTTATTTGCAAGAGAGACAGAACAAGCACAAGCAGTGGGAGGGGCAGAAGCTAGAGGGAGAGGGACAAGCAGGCTCCCCTCCGAGCAAGAAGCCTGATGCGGGGCTCAATCCCAGGACCCTGGGATCATGACCTGAGCTGAAGGCAGACACTTAACCAACTGAGCCACCTAGGCGCCCCAGCAAATAATATTTTAAATGTACATTAGTTGATACTAATCTGCTAGAGAAGGTAATTCATGAAATGATTTAAATTAAAATGTTACAGTAAATTTAAATCACACAAAGCCAGTCATTTCAAATTCTAAAAACCAAATCTGTGCTCTCCCATTTTCATTGACTTTTCTTTGTTCCCATTTTCCCTGAGCTATTAAATTATTAGATTGTTCTTAGAGTTCTAGGAACTTTGTGGTCCCCCCCCCTTTTTTTTTTTTTTACAGATTTTTATTTATAGAGGTTCCCTTTAGAGCCTAAAGTCACCTGTTTTGCCTTCCCTTTAGATTCCAGATTTGTGTCTACATAAGCATATAAAGAACAAAACCAGTTGTTGTATTGCTTATAGTATACTGGACCCATTCAGTGTTCTTATTTCTATAAATTAAGTTAGGACCCTTACGTCTCCCGCCCCACCTATTTCCTACCACGGGCTCCTCTAACGTGACTTCCTTGTTTTCCTTCTCCACAGGCTGGACTCTGTGAAGCTGAGCAGGAACAGATGAGGAAGATCCTCTACCAGAAGGAATCTAATTACAACAGGCTGAAGAGGGCCAAAATGGACAAGTCCATGTTTGTGAAAATCAAAACCCTGGGGATTGGTGCCTTTGGAGAAGTGTGCCTTGCTTGTAAGGTGGACACTCATGCCCTATATGCCATGAAGACCCTGAGGAAGAAGGATGTCCTGAACCGAAATCAGGTGGCCCACGTCAAGGCCGAAAGGGACATCCTGGCTGAGGCGGACAACGAGTGGGTGGTCAAACTCTACTACTCCTTCCAAGACAAGGACAGCCTGTACTTTGTGATGGACTACATCCCAGGGGGCGACATGATGAGCCTGCTGATCCGGATGGAGGTCTTCCCTGAGCACCTGGCCCGGTTCTACATCGCAGAGTTGACTCTGGCCATTGAGAGTGTCCACAAGATGGGCTTCATCCACCGAGACATCAAGCCAGACAACATTTTGATAGATCTTGATGGTCACATCAAACTGACAGACTTTGGCCTCTGCACTGGGTTCAGGTGGACTCACAATTCCAAATACTACCAGAAAGGTATTGTCTAGACGTGCCACGGCCACCTTCTACATCTAGACAGAGCTGAACCATCTAAGGCAGCTCCTTCCCATCCAGGTGGCTCTGGATCATTTTGAAATTATCTGTTTTCCATTATTTTATAATTTGGCATGACATCCTTTTCTCCCTGAAACAGTACTATGATGTGTGAAAAAAAAAAAGGTTTTTTTTTTAAATTAATGGATTCAAGTTTTACTATAGTATTTTTAGGACAATAGGCTATGGGGTGTCATGGGACTTTGGTTGGGAACCATCACTCTGCCCTTATAAAATGAGCCTTAAAAAATAAGTCTCACAACCTCCCAAGTGTCCTCTCTTCTAGCTAATGTGAATCTATAGGTATCTATAAGTACAGGTACAGGTTAACTCCATCTTCTATAGTTTTGCTGGCCATTATGTTACTTGTGACTCAGTTTCTTGACATTGTTATTTTAATACCATGGCTCAGGCTTCTTTTTTTTTTTTTAAGATTTTTTTTTTTTTTAAGTGATCTCTACACCCATTGTGGGGCTTGAACTCACAACCCCGAGATCAAAAGTTGCACGTTCTATTGACTGAGCCCATGCTTCTATTTTTTAACTCAAAACTAACCCTAAATCATTTAATCCATTCCCATTTTCTGGCATTAGAGTCACTTTTGTTTATATTTTTTAAATCCTCTCATGCTTTTCCATGTTGATCTTGAAACATGTCTTGTCAAACAGGTAGTAGACTTTGGCCAGAGTGCTATGCCTGATACCCCCACAGTTACCTGAGCTTTTTTCCCTGTGCATCACACTGTCACCCCACACCGCTCCCAGCTCCTGTCATTGCTTTATCCATCATTCTTAGTGTTTGTGTTACCTCATGACTTGAGTCTCAGACCCAGGAATCATGGGCCACCCCTACAGAGCAGTTGGGAAGGATTCTTTCTCATAACATGTCAGGAGCTGAACTGAATTACTTTCCCCTTTGAAGTTGTGGATTTGTTGCATCGTTGAATAGTGGAAATACACTTTGTTTTTTATTCTCTTCTTTCCCTGCCCCTGATTCCTGGGTGAAAGGGAGCCACATCAGACAGGACAGCATGGAGCCCAGCGACCTGTGGGACGACGTGTCTAATTGTCGATGTGGAGACAGGCTGAAGACCCTGGAGCAGAGAGCCAGGAAGCAGCACCAGAGGTGTCTGGCACACTCCCTGGTTGGGACCCCAAATTACATCGCGCCGGAAGTGCTCCTCCGAAAAGGTGCGTGCTTCCGGCCACAGCCAGCTGCGCAACTGGCGGCCATCTTGACTTCAAACCTTTGGGGCCAGATGACCCCTCAGAGTCTCTCCAGCTCCAGCTTTCCAAGACTCTGAATGTTCTCATTGTATTTTTGTACTCGTGGAAGCCAGAGAGGAAATTATTTCCCTAACAAACAAGCCTCCAGCATATCTCTCATCTGTTTTGCAGCTGCCCTTGCTTCTGGGGTGAAAGAGGACACACACACACCATTAGACCTGTCTCACTAGCTCCTCCTTTGGCTGGGCTAGATTGGGCATAGGGTGTGGGCTTTCTGTGTAGAACCCAAGAGAATCTCGCCACAACTGGTTTTGACAGAAACAACTCTGAGGGCACAGGGACACTCGTCAGTCTGCCTAAGCCATACATGTTCAGGCTCCTAGCTGCTTGCAGCATATCCAGCTGGTTAGGAAGTATGACAGAATACAAATATTATTTCCCTCCCGTTCTCCCCTGTTAGTCCAGAAGTGCTGGAAGGTGAGATGTGGGGACAGTGGTATGCATAAAATTAAAAGTGTTCAGTAAAATTGGTCTGTGCGGATGTTCTCTCAAATACGCATTTGACTACAAGAGAAACCTTACAGTGAGTGTGGGGCTCATAGCAACAGTGCAGTAAATCCAGAGATTGGTGGTCTGTCTTTTCACATATGCTGTTTCAAGTCTTTCAAGTCTGATCAAGTCACTTTCCTTTGTTAGCTGTGGAAATCCAAGGCAAATCACTTAACCGCTCAGAGCCACAGGCCTAACAGTAACTACCTTGAGAGGTGGTTTCGAATATCGGCCTCGCTGCCCTGGAAAGGTGTCATTCTCTCCTTCCTCTCCCAGTGGGAGGTGGGAGGTGTCTCCAGCACCCTGACATGTGCCACAGTCCCAGAACGAGGGGTTGGAGTTACCCTTCGGCCTCCAGTGCCAGGCCAGCTTGGGAGGAGGTGGGGTGAGGGGAGAACAGAGAGAGCAGATACTGCTGGCGGGTCTTAAGGCCCAGTTCATGCTTAGCAGGCATCAGGTGACATCAAGACTGGAGCATGGCTGGGACTGGGCTGCAGAGCTCTGAAGGAAAAGTGGGAGAAAATAGAAGAAAAATGGACCTGTCCCACCGCCTCGGTGAGGCTGGCCCTGTCTGACCAAGCCGCACGGTGCCCTGCCTCAGCTCCTGCGTCTTGGGAGCTCCATGAGCACATCACACTGTGTCTTATTAGACAGTTGTTTCCTTTGCCAAAGGGCCCCCTTTCCTCTCCTCTTCTCCATATTCCTCAACTTCTTCCAAAACTGACTCGGCAGGTCTCCCCAGGAAGTCCTCGCTGACAGGTGTAGCGCTTTCTGTTTTCCAGTTAGTCCTATTTTAATCAATGTCTTTGTGTGTTCTTTAAGAACTTAAAATCCTGGTTAGTAGCGTTACTAAGAGTAACAATAGGCTTTTAAAGTTAGAAAGTCTTACTACAAAAGCATCCTGTGTTTGTCACAGACTAATGTAGAAAATAAGAGAATACACGACGACTGGCGCCGGCCTGGCAGGTGCCCCACGCAGCCTTCTATACTGAGCCACACGCGCAAGGAGGTGCATTTTATGTAGGTTGGTTTTCTTTTACGTAACATGTATGCTGCTTGAACATGCTTTCCCCCTTAACAGTCAGTTAGCATTTGAGGATTTCATAAAATTCTTCTCTGAGAAGAATACATGCCTGTGTTGGAACTGAGTGAGACTTTGTCTTTCAGGATACACTCAGCTCTGTGACTGGTGGAGTGTTGGCGTGATTCTCTTCGAGATGCTGGTGGGGCAGCCACCCTTTTTGGCCCCTACTCCCACAGAAACCCAGCTGAAGGTAGGAATTAACTAGCCCATGCATCTGCTTGCTGCAAACACACGTGGTTGTCTGATGAACCCATGAATCTCTGGTCGGCATTTGATCTTTCATTCTGAGTAGCGTAGGAGTGTCAGTTGTATATTTTTAAAGTATTATTATTATGACCTATAGAAAAAGTTTTATTTTAATAAGTAAACCCACAAAGTTAGACCTGTGTTTTGATGTATATGTATATCTGAAGTTTTACTTGAACCATTGGCCATCCGCCATCTTGAACCATGAGCGGTGAGAAGCAGTAAAGGGGCGCTGTACATCTGGTCTCTGCTGCCACATGCCTACCTTGCAAAAAACACCGAGAACTTTATGAACTAGACCTAAAGAAATCAGTTATTTCTTTGGATGTTATACTACATTATACACTATCTACATTACTGTTTGCAGATTATCAGCTCTGTGGTCGGGCTAGTTGTACATATTTCTAATATCAATTGGAAATAAATAATTACTCTCAATCATTTAATGCTAAATAATTAGTTTTAGAATGAGAGAATGATAGCCATTATTCTCTGAAATAAATGATTTGATTACTTAAGAAGGACTGAATAGAGAATCTGATGAAATCTTTGGAACTTCTTTGAACAGTGCACTTAACCACCAACATAGGTGTTTACTAACAATTCTATGAAGTACTCATATGTCCCAGAGTCCATGTTAGACCCTAAATTAATAATCCCTTATTTAGAAAAACTCTAAATGAAGGCTTAGTTTTCACTCTGGTAACAGTAAAAATGGAATTTGACATTATCTGTATCCTAATTGAATTGCTGAACCATTCTCTAATTTGCCTGCATGATAATAACCCAATGTTTTTATTGTGATAAAATTTACCATTTTAACCATTTTTAATTTTACAGTTCAGTGGCATTGAGTGCATTCACAGTGTTGTACAACTGTAACCATTACCTATTTTCAGATATTTTTATCATCCCAAACAGAAACTGTACCCATTAAGCAATAACTCCCCATTCCTCCCTCCACCAGACTCTGTAACCTCTCTCCGACTTTCTCTGTGAAGTTGCCTAGTCTAGAGCCCTCATGAAAGTGTAATACCATATTTGTCCTTTCATGACTGGCTTATTTGACTTAGCATAATGTCTTTGAGGTCCATCCATGCTGTAGCACCTGTCAGAATGTCCTTCCTTTTTAAGGCTGAAGAATATTCCAGTGTATGTGTACAGCACATTTATTTATCCATCATCTGGTGATGGTCACTTGGGCTTTTTCTACCTTTTGGAGTGAACATGAGTACGTATACAAGTATCTGTTTGAGTTCCTGCTTTCATTTTTGAGGTTATATACCCAGAAGTGGGATGGCCAGATCATATGGTCATTCTATGTTTAACTTTTTGAGGAACCACCAAACTGTTGGCCCCAGTGGCTGCATGATTTTTCATTCCCATCATCCATGCACGAGGGGTCCAGTTTCTTCACATGCTCATCAACACTTATTTTACTTGTTGTTGTTATTTTAATAGAAGTCATCCTAGTGGGTGTGAGGTGGTATCTCATTGTGGTTTTGATTTGTATTTCCTGATGATAGTGATTGAGCCTCTCTTCGTGTGCTTATTGGGCATTTGTACATCTTTGGAGAATGCCTGTTCCAGTCTTTAGCCCTTTTTTAATCAGGTTGTTTTTGTTGTTGAATTGTAGAATGTATTCTGGACGTTAATCTCTGATCAGATACATGTTTTGCAAATATATTCTTCCATTCTGGGGGTTACCTTTCCATTCTGTTAATAGTGTCCTTTGGTGCACAAAAGTTTTAAATTTTGATGAAGCCCATTATATATATTTTTTGTTGTGTTGCCTGTGCTTTTGGTATCCAAGAAATCATTTTCGAATCCAATGTCATGAAGATTTTTCCCTTTGTTTTCTTCTGTGACTTTTACAGTTTTAGCTTTACTAAAACAACTACTCAAGTTCAAACCAGCCCTCCCACCCATATGCCCACCTGCCTGCATGCCTTACCAATGCCCTGTCACCCCAGCCTGTAGCCTGATAGTTTGGCCTTGCTTTATTCTAAGTATAAATAATAGAGAGTCCCTTAGGTTTTCTCTTCATAGTAGTTGCTTTTCGTGACAAATGTATTTACTGAATATCCCGATGGCTGGTCTGTGCAGTTGACCGTCACGAACATAGGCCGAGGCCATAGGGTCCATCACCTTTATTCTTCTCTGTGAGGTTGTCTTTTTTTTTTTTTTTTTTTTTTTTTTAAACAAAACCCCAGTTGACCATCTCTTGGCCATAATAAGTACTGAATGAGAACCATGATGGTTCAATAGAAATCTGTTGCCATAAGCTAAAGAAATGACTCACAGATGAGCGGCCATTTCATTTTTATGGAAATCACACAATTCTTTTGCTAAACTGTATTTCTGATAGTCTCTTTTGGTCTGTTTGGCTTCATCACCCCCTGCCTCAGGCTGTGAGCCCCCTACTAAACCGCGCCGGCCTTTGATGGCTGCTCAGCTCTGCAACTGCTGCTCCTAGATCTAGTCTAACTGTTCTCCCGTCGTGGAAGTAAAATTATTTAAAAGCCGGGCGCCTGGGTGGCTCAGATGGTTAAGCGTCTGCCTTCGGCTCAGGTCATGATCCCGGGGTCCCGGGATCGAGTCCCGCATCGGGCTCCCTGCTAGGCGGGGAGCCTGCTTCTCCCTCTGCCTCTGCCTCTCTCTCTCTCTCTCTCTGACTCTCATGAATAAATAAAAAAAAAAAAAAAAAAAATTATTTAAAAGCCACGTCATCACACACTATCTCAGAACTGCCCTAAATGGGCCTTAAAATGTGAAAAGAAAGGAAAACTTTGGTTCTGTTGTCTCTTCAGGTGATAAACTGGGAGAACACGCTCCACATTCCAGCCCAGGTCAAGCTGAGCCCCGAGGCCCGGGACCTCATCACCAAGCTGTGCTGCGCTGCCGACCACCGGCTGGGGAGGAATGGGGCCGACGACCTGAAGGCCCATCCGTTCTTTGGGGCCATTGACTTCTCGAGTGACATCCGGAAGCAGCCGGCCCCCTACATCCCCAAGATCAGCCACCCCATGGACACCTCAAATTTTGACCCCGTAGATGAAGAAAGCCCTTGGAACGATGCTAGTGAAGACAGCACTAAGGCCTGGGACACACTCACCTCTCCAAATAACAAACACCCTGAGCACGCATTTTATGAATTCACTTTCCGAAGGTTCTTTGATGACAATGGCTATCCCTTTAGGTGCCCAAAGCCTTCAGGAGCAGATGCTTCACAGGCTGAGGACTCTGATTTGGAAAACTCTGATATGGTGGATCAGACTGAAGGTTGCCAGCCAGTGTACGTGTAGACAGTGACTCGCCATCCCCGACACTCTGCTTCTTCAGAGGTCCAGGGGGCCCAGAGCCGGTTTCCTAACAGGCCTGATGGAGAGTCGAGGTCAGCTTTGTTTAAGTTAGTCCGTTGGTTACTTCACTTGAACTTCTGGTCTTCACCAAAAACCCCCAAAACAAACAAACAAGCTTTTTAAAAAAGGACTCAAGTCTAGCAGATTCTGGTTGATGGGAGTGGGGGGCAGGTGTCAACATTGCTTTGAATTGGAATTGGTTTTTGAGGACCTTCACTGCATTAAGACCATATTTTTAAAAATTTAGTACAGTTTAGAAAGAGCACTTATTTTGTTTATAGCCATTTTTCTTACTAAATTATAGGGATTAACTTTGACAAATCATGCTGCTGTTATTTTCTACATTTGTATTTTATCCATAGCACTTATTCACGTTTAGGAAAAGACATAAAAACTGAAGAACATGTGATAAGAAATCTCTGTGCAATAATGTGTAAAAAAAAAAAGATAACACTGTTCTGTTATTACTGATACCATTTTATTCACACAATGGTTTTTGTTTTATATTTTTTCCCACATTTCAAAATTGTGATATAATGTTAAAAGCTGCTTTTTTTTTTTTTTTTGCTTTTTGCATATGATAGTATACTAGAAAGTGTGAGCAAGGTGATTATGTGGGTGTGATTTCAGATGTCTGGTGTGTAGAGTACTGCATGAGCAGGGTTTTTCTATTATAAAATTACCATATCTTGCCATTCACAGCAGGTTCTGTGAATATGTTTTTACTGAGTATCTTTAAATGAGATGTTCTAGACAGTTTGCTGATAACGTATCGTGTGGGTGACTTCTTCGCTATGATTGTATCCCTTAGTGTTTTGTTAAAGAAATGCAGATGTGTAACTGAGAAGTGATTTTTGTGTGTGTGTCTTGGGTATGATTGGATTCTTTGGGGGGTAAACTTAAACATTTGTCATATACTAAACTCGTATACATCAAAAGGGATTAATTTAGCTATGCCAAAAAATTTAAGTTGCTCGTGGAACTCAGTCCATCCCGCTCGTCGGTACCCTGTCGCTGGCCTAGCTGATATGTGGAACCCAGCGTCCGCACCACCGGGCAGTCTGCCCGACGCCGTTCCTGCTGTCCGCGCAGACAGCGGAGGTGTTCTTCCCATGATGAAATCTAATGCTCTCCTGTTCTTTTTTTTTTTTTTTTTGGTGTGCTTTGAAGTATCAGTCTTAACTTGGTTTTAAAAACACACTTTTCTAATCTTTGTAAAACAGCAAGGATTATTCAAAGTGACATTGGAATAAAAAAATAATTAAGCCATACGTAGTTTCTTAGAGGTGTAGATGTATATATAACTACATAGATAAACACACAAAATATTCCTTATTTCAAATTAGTATGATTCCTATTTAAAGTGATTTATATCTGAGTAAAAAGTTAAATTCTTTTTTGCTTTTTAAAAATCTGACGCGTCATATTTTTCATTATATTATTCCACATATTTTTCCTTGAATTTTTTAGCATAATGTATCCATTATTTAGTATATATCTAGGCAACAACACTTAGAAGTTTATCAATGTCTAAACTAAGAAAAAAAACAAAAAACAAAAAAAAACAATTCCTTGTGTACTGGTTTACATTTGTATGAATGGCAAATTCTGAAGTCTGCTGTGCTTGTATCGTGACTGTCAGTATTTCCGCTATTTTATAGTAACGCCCCGTTATTTACAGCGCTCTGACATACTTTCATGTGGTAGGTTCTTTCTCAGGAACTCGATTTAACTATTATTTATTGATATATCATTGCCTTTGAAAAGCTTCTACTGGCACAATTTATTATTAAAAGTTTGAATCCAAATCCCTTGGTGTCATGTCGTCCTGGAATTTGTAATTTCCTGCTTGTATCAGTGTGTTTCTCAGGGATCCAAATGCAGCCAGGACTGCCACCTGCTGATGGAAGGCACTATCACGAGAGGGAAGGGAGAGAAGCCTCCCCAGACAGGGTTCTGGCTCAGGGACAAAGGGTCAGGTGTGGGAAAAATGGGTTTTCAGGTTATACACAGAAAGTCCAGGGCAGGATGTGGTTCTGTGACCTAGCTTCTCTTCCATAAGCCGGTAACAAAATACACCTCACTACGATCGTCAGGTGTGGGATATCAAATACGTATGGTAGGTGATAAAATAAATCCTGATCAGGAGCTGATTCCCCCCGCGTGAGATGCTTAAACTGAGAGGACCACTGTAACACCCTGACCTCTGGGGCGTTAACGCATGTGGGGCGCCCGGGTGGCTCAGTCAGTTGAGCATCTGCCTTCGGCTCAGCTCATGATCCTGGAGTCCCACGATCGAGCCCCTCATCAGGCTTCCTGCTCAGCGGGGAGTTTGCTTCCTCTCCCTCTGCCACTCACCCCGCTCATGCTCTCTCTCTCTCTCACTTTTATTTTAAATAAAATCTTTTAAAATAAATAAATAAAAATAAAATGGTTGGTGGAATTTCCAGAAAATACTTTGTTTTCTTTTGGTTCATCTTTTGAGTAGTTAAAATCACATGGTTTAAAAATCAAAACACGTAAAAGGATATACAATAGAATGTCTCCTACTCCTTTTCCTAGCCATTCAATTCACTATTCACAGTTTCTTGTGTGTCCTTAGAGAAATGAAACTTTATGCATACACAGCCCAAGAAAATGCATACACGCGCACATTTTACCTCTCTTACACAAATGGGAGAACGTTATGAATACTTTCTGCATCTGTTTTCTTCACTTGGCAATCTAAGCACTCGTCATGCTTTATTATACTATGTGGTATTTCATCACGAAGGTGTATTATAATCAGGCCAAGTCCCATATCACTGGACATTTTGGTTTCTGATCTTTTTCTATTATAAATAATGCTGGAATAAATAACCTCTATAGTCATCATTCTGTGCATGTGCAAGTGCATATATAGGATAGATTCCTGGAGGTGGAATTGCTAGGTCAAAAGTTAAGTGTATTTGCAATTTTTATTGCCAAATTGCCCTGCAGAGATCTTGGGAGAAACTCTTCTGTGGCTGTCAAAGGCCCTGACCATTTTTCACATGGACTATTTCTCAGGATTGGGTTTGCAGTGAGCAACCTTGAGGGGTGAAGTAATGTCTCCCTCCCAGACAAAAAAAGCAAGCTTGCTTATTGCTTGCTATAAAAGGGGTAGATTCCTCAGGCTCAGTGTACCTCAGCAGAATCCCTCTGGGTCTCCTGTGCTTCCCCTGTGGGACTTGGGGGCGAGGAGATTCGTGCAAACACAATGATGCTCATGCTGCTTAATGTACTGTGAGTAATAAAGTCCTGCGTGCCTGATCCTGGAGTCCCTCGTCTTATTTGAGGATTCATGATAGAGTAACAGGCTAACTTCTTAGCTTATAAGTAGGGTAAAAACAAACCTTAGACCTGAAAACAGGTATTATGCCAATATATACCCCCCAAAGAAATATATGGGAGTATTTACTTACTGCTTTGCCAACTGCGCAGTATATTATCAACCTTTTTGATCTTTGTCCATCGACTAAGTTAGAATACATGTGTGTGTATCTTGATGTACTTTGACATTCCTCTCATTTTGAAAGAGGTTGAGCGTCTTTGTGTATGCTTAATATTCATGTGCATATCCTTAAAAAGTAATGGTTCTAATTTTATGCATCATTTGAGTGTTCGTATCTAAGAGAATCCTGAAAGATTTCCATTCACTTCCTACTCTTGGACTTCTCTTCCTGCTCAGCTAAAGTGAATTGTTTAACTGGGCCGATGGCCAGACAACAGATTACTGAGAACAGACACTTCAGTGTTTTGACAGATTCCATAGGAGGTGAATACTCTGCTCAGAACGTTGCAAGGACACAGCCAGGCCTAACTTCAACATATCTGTGGTCATTGCTAGGTGTGATTGGAGTGCGTTGAGGAAACAAATGCTTACTACATTCCTTCGAAGTTTCCTTCTTCGCACTTGGCATGTTATGTGTCCCTTGATAAATCTAAATGCAAATCTCAAAGAGAAAAACAGTAGCCAGCATGGCTGGCTTCCTCTGAACCTCCTATGCTCTGACCCATTATTCAGTTGCAAAAAAAATTTTTAAGATTTTTATTTATTTGAGAGAGAGCACAGGCAGGGAGGAGGGGCATAGGGAGTGGGAGCAGCAGACTCCCCGCTGAGCAGGGAGCCGGATGTGGGGCTCGATCCCAGGACCCCGGGATCATGACCTGAGCCGAAGGCAGACACTTAACCGACTGAGCCACCCAGGCGCCCTCAGTTGCAAATTTTTTAAATGGAGTTTAAAAACTCGTAATACTTCCTCCAGATTCTACTTATGAACTTTAAAGCCCAGTACTTAGCTAATATTTTATTTCCCCTGGCAAAATTCAGCATAATAAAAGATCTTTGCTATTAAAGTGCATATTTGTAAGTAGTACTATGCTGGTATTATTAACCAGTAATTATATTCTTTTCCATCAGTAAAGAACTTTTCCTTAGTAAGAGAATTTTCCATTTCCAAAAGTGGAAGCTTAAACTTAGTGGACAAAATGTGCTTATTCATCGTAGAAAGGAAGAAACATTTTATTGTTATTGAACACTGGGATGAAATACATATGGCCCACTGTTAAAGGGAGAAAACTAGCTTGAATGGCAGCTTTTGTTTTTCTTTTGCAACTCACATCAGACAGTGTTCTAATTTTTGTTCCCATTATTACTTTAGAAAACTCAAGAGGAAAAGGAGAGCCTACTGTATTTAC
Organism: Phoca vitulina; assembly: GCF_004348235.1. NCBI lineage: Eukaryota > Metazoa > Chordata > Mammalia > Carnivora > Phocidae > Phoca > Phoca vitulina. Next base: position 78,359,952 of record NW_022589708.1, read on the forward strand.
TGATAGTTTTGCTCACCATATTCTTTCTTCCTGATATTCTTAGGATTTTTATCTTTTCCTATCTTTTTAGAAAATGCCCTTTAAACTTATTAAACTCAACACCCAAAGAACAAATGAAACAAGAATGGAAAGAATAAAGCAAATGAACAAATAATCCAGTCAAGAAATGGGCGGAAGACATGAGCAGACATTTCTGCAAAGAAGGCATCCAAATGGCCAACAGACACATGAAAAAGTGCTCAACATCACTCAGCATCAGGGAAATCCAAATCAAAACCTCAATGAGATACCACCTCACACCAGTCAGAATGGCTAAACTTAACAAGTCAGGAAATGACAGGTGTTGGCGGGGATGTGGAGAAAGGGGAACCCCCTACACTGTTGGTGGGAATGCAAGCTGGTGCAGCCACTCTGGAAAACAGTATGGAGTTTCCTCAAAAAGTTGAAAATAGAGCTACCATACGACCCAGCAATTGCACTACTGGGTATTTACCCCAAAGATACAAATGTAGGGATCCAAAGGGGTATGTGCACCCCGATGTTTATAGCAGCAATGTCCACAATAACCAAACTATGGAAAGAGCCAAGATGTCCATCGACAGATGAATGGGTAAAGAAGATGTGGTGTATATATATACAATGGAATATTATGCAGCCATCAAAAAAACCCCCAAATCTTGCCATTTGCAATGACATGGATGGAACTAGAGGGTATTACGCTAAGCGAAATAAGTCAATCACAGAAAGACCGTTATATGATCTCACTAATATGTGGAATTTGAGAAACAAGACAGAGGATCATAGGGGAAGGGAGGGAAAAATGAAACAAGACGAAACCAGAGAGGGAGACAAACCATAAGAGACTCTTAATCTCAGGAAACAAACTGAGGGTTGCTGGAGTGGTGGGGGGTGGGAGGAATGGGGTGGCTGGTTGATGGACATTGGGGAGGGATGTGCTATGGTGAGTGCTGTGAATTGTGTAAGACTGATGAATCACAGACCTGTACCCCTGAAACAAATAATACATTATATGTTAATAAAAAAAAAAATCCCCCCCAAGAAAAAGAAAAAAGATGCCCTTTATCCATTCTTTTAGGAAAGGTCAATTGGTGACAAATTCTCTTAGGTTTCCTTCATCTGAGAATGTGTTCCTTTCCCCTGAAAGATATTTTAGGTATATTTGTTTGGGGGATAATCCTATTTGGGTGTAGGATTCTAGATTGATACTTTCAGCACTTGAGAAATATTATGCCACTTCCATCCAGCCTCCATGGTCTCTGATGAGAATCTGTTGTCATTCTAATTATTTTTCCTCTAGAGACAAGGTGTTGTCTTTCTCTGGCGGCTTTTAAGATGTTTTCTTTGATTGCTTTTCAGAAGTTTAATTATGCTGTATGCTGGCTTGGATTTCTTTAGGTTTACCCTGTTTGTGGTTCACTCAGATTCTTGACTATGTACGTTCACTTCTCTTGCCAAATTTGAGAAGTTTTCAGCCATTATTTTTCACTGAGTGCTTTTTCATCCCTGCCCTGTTTCTCCTCTCTGTCCAGTACTCCAAAGATGCAAGTATTACATCTTTTGTTATCCCTGAGGCTCTGCTCATCTCCTACCCACCACTTCCACCCGTTTTCTCTGTGCTGCTCAGGATGGGTAATTTCTATTGTTCTTTTAGTTCACAGATTCCTTCCCCTGTCCCCTCTCTTCTGCTCTTGAGCCCACCCATGGAGCTTTGTATTTCGGTTATTGTATTTTGGGGTTCACAAAATTCCATTTGATTCTTTTTTATATCTTCCACTTCTTTGCTGAAGCTTTCTATCTTCATTTTTTCAAGAGCACAGTTGCTCTTTGAAGCATTTATTATGGTTTAAAATCTTAGGTAAGTCTAATATCTCAGCATTTTGTTGTCTATTGATTTCTTTTAAAGATCTTCCTGATTCTTGGTGTGATCCTCAGTTGAAACTTGGACATTTTGCATTGCTTCTGAGACTTCGGATCTTCTGTTTTAGCTGGCTGACATTGGCATTGCTCCAGCAAGGGAAGAGGGACATACTGCCTCATTATTGCCTGGTGCAGGTAGAAGTCCCCACTCAGCCTCTTTTGATACACAGGGACAGGGACGTTTCCTTAGTACTGCTGAGCAGGGATGAAGTACCTGCTGTCCAAGTTGTGTCAACTGACATCATGTGGGGGTGGCCTCATTACCACTGAGCAGTCCTGACTCTGCACGAGGCCTCCTCTGACACCACCCAAGTGACGGGGAGAGAGGGATGCCTCATTACTGTCAGGTATCGGATACCGAAGTCCAGGTTCCCCATATTTTCCACTTAGACTGCCAAGTTGGGAAAGGCATCGCCAGCCAATCGGGATGAAAATCCCAGCTTCCTACTTGGAGTTCTCTAAAATCACCCCAGCAGAAATGTTGAAAAACCTCCTTTCAGCCCTGCAAGGGTAGAATTCTAGGCTCCCACTTGGCCTTTGCTGGCATGGCATTTTAGGATGAATGTGTGGTGCCACAGTTTTCTCTGTGGCAATTGGCTAGAGTAGAGCAGTTATGGTCTAAAAGCTGTCTTGCTACCCCTTTCTTCCTCCTCTAGCTAGAGAGAGCAGGCTTTTGTTGGGACTCTTTTTGTCTGTGCTTGTTGGCATTTCCAGGCTGATGGCTTCTAGCTCCAAGTCTGGAACACGGAGGCAGAAAGAAAACCCAGAGAACTCACTACTATGTCATTCCTTGGGTACTGATGTCCCTAGCTGCTCTGCTTCCTCCTCTCCACCTTTCAGTGCTTTTTGTTTTATATATAATGTCTAAGAGTTTTGGTTGTACTTAATGGGAAGAATAGGGAAAAGTACGTCTACTCCATCTGAAAGTGGAAGAGGATTTCAATTTCAGTTTCAGTGCTAACTAATTAAAACTCAAAATTCAAGTCCTCAGTCACACCAGCCTCATTTCACGTGCTCAGTAGCTACACATGATTAATGGCTACCACACTGGATAGCTCATATCTGAGAGAATAGTTCTCTAGTTTTGCAGTAATTCTTGCACTGACAAACATCTTGCTGAATTTTTTTAAAGATTTTATTTATTTATTTTAGAGACAGAGAGAGTGCAAGCAGGGGGAAGGGGAGAGGGAGAAGGAGAAGGAGAGAATCTCAAGCAGACTCCACACTGAGCACAGAGCCTGATGTGGGGCTCGATCTCATGACCCTGAGATCAAGACCTGAGCCTGACTGAGCCACCCAGGCCCCCCCTTGCTGAATTTTAAGACAAGTATAAGCTAGCCCTCATCTCTTATGCATCATTTATGCTTGGGCAATGGAGAGACTACACTATTCTTCAAGAAGCAGAGTCAACTGAAGATCTACAGTTCCTCCAAAACTGCCTTTGGTCTAGCAGCATCATTGACTATTCCTGCTTCACTGCTCTGACTACATGGTATTTCCTAAAATCACCAGTTTCCTTTTCTTTAGGCTGGTGACTAATGTCTCCAAAAGAACTAATGTTTCCAAAAGCTTATAGCAGTAAGATAAGAATAGAAGACATGCAGTGTGTCTACCACAGCAACCTCTCACCTGTCTTGCCAGACGTCGCCAGTCAATCAACAAACACCTTCCAGCTGAACCCAAACTTGGCTTTAGAATCCAACTGTGTTTGGAGTAGGTCTTATCGATTGATCAAACTAGGCATTGAGATAATACCTGGTTGCCACTCTTAGCATAATAATGCCAACCTCTTAACTTCCCCTCTTTCTCCTTTGACCCTATTACCTCTTACCTCCTGTGAAAGCTTCAACTCTCATTTATTCCTTTCCACTGGCCTCTAACTCCTACACCAATATGAACAAAGGTGTCCACATTTTCCCTGCCCATAAAAATGAACCGGCCTCCGGTAATGCCTCTGTCCCTTATGTTTTTAAATTCTTGAAGCAGGACCTTATAAGAGAAAGAGTCCTGAGCAGGGAATCCGGGGCCTTGATTCTAAGCCCAGCTTTGTATAACTTAGGGTAAGTTAGAACTTCTGTCAGATTTGTTAGTTACACGGGTCAGAGGGAGTCTGGCTTTTAAGTTACTCTTAAGAATTAGTGACTTCTGAGAGTTGTCTCAGAGGCTGCTAGGGTAAGAGGGCCCTGCCCTCTGCTTCTCTCACATGCTAGCTGTGCTTTCATTTTGCATAAGATTTCCCAAAAAAGCATTCTAACCAAAACAAGTTTTAAGACCACTGGTTTACATGATTGGTAAAGTCTTTTCTTTGTTATTTAAAGCTAATTTTAAATTTTATAAACATTATAAATGTATATAGTTTTGAAAGTTATATTACCAAAAAAAGAAGTCTCTGTCCATCTCTTGCCATTTCCTGCTCCCCAAACACAACCAACTTTCATGTCTTTCTACATTATTTCTTCTAGTATTTCCATCGTTAGTAATAAGCTTCTAATGATATTTCTTGACTTACTTATTTCAAATATTTTGTATCAATAGCATATTATGGTCATTCTCTTACAGTCCCCTTCCCGACCTCTGTTTCCAAATAGAGTTCTACCACAATTTCTTGTTAAATCAATTGTCACTATAAATATTACTGAGACTATGCTAAGTACTCTTTGAGCCAAATACTATATTGTGATTATGTTTCTCTTTTTATATAATTTTTTTCCTCTTAGACTTACTAACTGCCTCACTTTTTCATTTGCATTGTTTTCTTTTTTTTTTTTAAAGATTTATTTATTTATTTGAGAGAGCGAGAATGAGAGAGAGTACATGAGAGTGGGGAGGGTCAGAGGGAGAAGCAGGCTCCTCGCTGAGCAGGGAGCCTGATGTGGGACTCGATCCCAGGACTCAAGGATCATGACCTGAGCCGAAGGCAGTTGCTTAACCAACTGAGCCACCCAGGCGCCCTGCATTGTTTTCTTTGAGCCTACAGGTGTTTTTGTCTGTCCATCCATCCTTTCCTCCTCCCTCCCTCGTTCCCTTCCTTCTTCCCGTCCTTCCCTCCTTCCCTTCCAATTGCTGCAGTGGATCTGTCAAATGCCAGACTGTTTTCCAGGAGCAAAAATGCTTTGTCCACCTCCTCCCAGTCTGGACTGGCCGCCCTCCAAACCTGACAAACAGCTCATCATGGGAATTCTCTGTCACTTTCCTGTGTTGGATCCCATTTTTGCCGAAAGCTGTATCTTCCTTTTTCTTGATTTGTACCTAGAAACAATTTGGAGTCCTTGTTTGTCTGAAAATGTCCCTTTTCTACTTGATTGAAAATATGGGTAGGCATAAAATTCTAGGATGAGAATTCACATGCATTTGGAAGACATTAGTCCTTTGTTTCCCTGCTTCTAGTATTACTGTCAGAAGTCTAACGCTGTTCCCATTCTCAGTCCTGTATGAGTGGCCTTTTTTTTTTTTTTCTTTCTCTCCAAGCATTTAGGATCATCTCTACATGCCCAGTGTTCTACATTTCATGATTATGTTCCTTGATATACATTGTTTTTCATGTATTATCCTGAACACATTGTAGCTTTCAACCTAGAGGCTTGTGGCCTTCAGTTCTGGGAAATTTTCTTGCATTACTTTGACCTTTTATTCTCTCTGTTCTGTAACTCCTATATGTTGGATCTCCTCAATTGCTCCTCCAATTTTCTTAAGTTTATATTCTTAAGTTATATACTATGATCCATGTCTTTTTTATTCCACTTTCTGGAAGATTTCATTGACTCTTAGGGGGCTAGCAAGCAGTATCTTTTTTTTTTAAGATATTATTTATGTATTTGTCAGAGAGAGAGAGAGAGAGCATAAGCAGGGGGACCAGCAGGAGGAGGGAGAGGGAGGCTCCCCAAGCAATATCTTTAATTCCCAAGAGCCCATTCTTATTCTGTAACCAATCTCTTCTTGTTTTGTCTTCAGTATTTGTGTTTATTAGCCGTCTTATTATTTTGAGGTTATTCTGTTTTTTTTCCAAATTGTCTCTGGGTGCATTTTGCTATCACTCTTGCTACTTGTTTCTTTTTTTCTTCTTTCTCTTTCATGTTGGAAGCTTTCCTCAAATTTGACCATCTTTTTTTTTTTTTTTTAAGTAGCTTTAGGGGCGCCTGGCTTCCTCAGTTGGTGGAGCATGAGACTCTTGATCACAGGGTTGTGAGTTCAAACCCCAAGTTGGATATAGAGATTACTTAAAAGTAAAATCTTTTTTTAAAGTAGATTTAATGAAACTGAACCAGGAAGAAATAGAAAACCTGAACAGACCTATAACCACTAAGGAAATAGAAGCAGTCATCAAAAATCTCCCAAAACACAAAAGCCCAGGGCCAGATGGCTTCCCAGGGGAATTCTACCAAACATTTCAAGAAGAATTAATACCTATCCTTCTGAAACTGTTCCAAAAAATAGAAATGGAAGGAAAACTTCCAAACTCATTTTATGAGGCCAGCATTACCTTGATCCCAAAACCAGACAAAGACCCCATCAAAAAGGAGAATTACAGACCAATATCCCTGATGAACATGGATGCAAAAATTCTCACCAAAATACTAGCCAATAGGATCCAACAGTACATTAAAAGGATTATTCACCACGACCAAGTCGGATTTATCCCTGGGCTGCAAGGTTGGTTCAACATCCACAAATCAATCAACGTGATACAATACATTAACAAAAGAAAGAACAAGAATCATATGATCCTCTCAATAGATGCAGAAAAAGCATTTGACAAAGTACAGCATCCTTTCTTGATCAAAACTCTTCAGAGTATAGGGATAGAGGGTACATACCTCAATATCATAAAAGCCATCTATGAAAAACCTACAGCGAATATCATTCTCAATGGGGAAAAACTGAGAGCTTTCCCCCTAAGGTCAGGAACGCGGCAGGGATGTCCACTATCACCACTGCTATTCAACATAGTATTGGAAGTCCTAGCCACAGCAATCAGACAACAAAAAAGAAATCAAAGGCATCCAAATTGGCAAAGAAGAAGTCAAACTCTCACTCTTTGCAGATGATATGATACTTTATGTGGAAAATCCCAAAGACTCCACCCCAAAACTGCTAGAACTCATACAGGAATTCAGTAAAGTGGCAGGATATAAAATCAATGCACAGAAGTCAATGGCATTCCTATACACCAACAACAAGTCAGAAGAAAGAGAAATTAAGGAGTCGATCCCATTTACAACTGCACACAAAACCATAAGATACCTAGGAATAAATCTAACCAAAGAGGCAAAGGATCTGTACTCAGAAAACTATAAAATACTCATGAAAGAAATTGAGGAAGACACAAAGAAATGGAAAAACGTTCCATGCTCATGGATTGGAAGAACAAATATTGTGAAGATGTCAATCCTACCTAGAGCAATCTACACATTCAATGCAATCCCCATCAAAATACCATCCACTTTCTTCAAAGAAATGGAACAAATAATCCTAAAATTTGTATGGAACCAGAAAAGACCCCGCGTAGCCAGAGGAATGTTGAAAAAGAAAAGCAAAGCTGGCGGCATCACAATTCCGGACTTCCAGCTCTACTACAAAGCTGTCATCATCAAGACAGTATGGTACTGGCACAAAAACAGACACATAGATCAATGGAACAGAATAGAGAGCCCAGAAATGGACCCTCAACTCTATGGTCAACTCATCTTTGACAAAGCAGGAAAGAATGTCCAATGGAAAAAAGACAGTCTCTTCAACAAATGGTGTTGGGAAAATTGGACAGCCACATGCAGAAGAATGAAACTGGACCATTTCCTTACACCACACACAAAAATAGACTCCAAATGGTTGAAAGACCTCAATGTGAGACAGGAGTCCATCAACATCCTAGAGGAGAACACAGGCAGCAACCTCTTCGACCTCAGCCGCAGCAACTTCTTCCTAGAAACATCGCCAAAGGCAAGGGAAGCAAGGGCAAAAATGAACTATTGGGACTTCATCAAGATAAAAAGCTTTTGCAAAGCAAAGGAAACAGTCAACAAAACCAAAAGACAACTGACAGAATGGGAGAAGATATTTGCAAATGACATATCAGATAAAGGGCTAGTATCCAAAATCTATAAAGAACTCATCAAACTCAACACCAAAAGAACAAAGAATCCAATCAAGAAATGGGCAGAAGACATGAACAGACATTTTTCCAAAGAAGACATCCAAACGGCCAACAGACACATGAAAAAGTGTTCAATATCGCTGGGCACCAGGGAAATCCAAATCAAAACCTCAATGAGATACCACCTCACACCAGTCAGAATGGCTAAAATTAACAAGTCAGGAAATGACAGATGTTGGCGGGGATGTGGAGAAAGGGGAACCCTCCTACACTGTTGGTGGGAATGCAAGCTGGTGCAGCCACTCTGGAAAACAGTATGGAGGTTCCTCAAAAAGTTGAAAATAGAGCTACCATATGATCCAGCAATTGCACTCCTGGGTATTTACCCCAAAGATACAAAAGTAGGGACCCGAAAGGGTACGTGCACCCCGATGTTTATAGCAGCAATGTCCACAATAGCCAAACTGTGGAAAGAGCCAAGATGTCCATCAACAGATGAATGGATAAAGAAGATGTGGTATATATGTACAATGGAATATTATGCAGCCATCAAAAGGAATGAGATCTTGCCATTTGCAACGACATGGATGGAACTGGAGGGTATTATGCTGAGCGAAATAAGTCAAACAGAGAAAGACATGTATCATATGACCTCACTGATATGAGGAATTCTTAATCTCAGGAAACAAACGGAGGGATGCTGGAGTGGGGGGTGGGGTGGGAGGGATGGGGTGACTGGGTGATGGACACTGGGGAGGGTATGTGTTCTGGTAAGCGCTGTGAATTGTGCAAGACTGTTGAATCTCAGATCTGTACCTCTGAAACAAATAATGCAATATATGTTAAGAAAGAAAAAAAGAAGAAGAAGAATGTAGCAGGAGGGGAAGAATGAAGGGGGGGAAATCGGAGGGGGAGAAGAACCATGAGAGACGATGGACTCTGAAAAACAAACTGAGGGTTCTAGAGGGGACGGGGGTGGGAGGATGGGTTAGCCTGGTGATGGGTATTGAGGAGGGCATGTTCTGCATGGAGCACTGGGTGTTGTGCACAAACAATGAATCATGGAACACTATATCTAAAACTAATGATGTAATGTATGGGGATTAACATAACAATAAAAAATTAAAAAAAAAATAAAGTAGATTTAATGAAACATAATTCACACAAATTCATAAAATTCACCCATTTAAAGTGTAAAATTAAACAGTTTTTAGGATATTATTTTTTTAAAGATTTTATTTATTTATTTGATAAAGAATGAGCAAGAGAGAGAGAGAGAGCACGAGCAGGGGGAGAGGGAGAAGCAGACTCCCCACTGAGCAGGGAGCCCGATTTGGGGCTTGATCCCAGGACCCCGGGATCATGACCTGAGCTGAAGACAGACACTTAACCGACTGAGCCACCCACGTACCCCCAAACATCACCACAATTTTAGAACATTTTAATTTTCACCCCAAGACAAACTCTGTTCCCTTTGGTGATCACTTCCATTTTTTTAATCCCCTCCCAGTTGCCCACCTGAGGCAATCACTAATCTCGTTCTTATCTCTATGGGTTTGCCTCTTCTGGACATTTCATATAGTCATACAATATACAGCTTTTGGTGATTGGCTTCTTTTACTTAGCATAATGTTTTAAAGGTTCATCCATGTTGTAGCATGTGTCAGTATATCATTCCTTTTTATTGTCAAGTAATTTTGTGTAGATTTACCCCATTTTACTTATCCTGTTTATCCATCAGTTGATGAACATTTGCGTTATTTCTACTTTGAGGCTATTATGAATAATACTGCTATAAGCATTCATGAACAAGTTTTTGTTTGGACGCATGATTTCATTTCTCTTGGGTATATGCCCAGTAGTGGACTTGCTGGTTCAAATGATAACTCTATATTTAACCTCTGGAGGAACTGCCAGACTGTTTTCCAAAGCAACTGCATCATTTTTGCATTCCCACCAACAATATATGAGGGCCCCAATTTCTCTACATCCTCATCAATGCTTGTTACTATCCATCTTTTTTATTATAACCATCCTAGTAGGTGTGAAGTGGTATCATTGTGGTTTTAATTTACATTTCCCTAAGAACTAATAATGTTAGCCTCTTTTCATGTGGTTATTGGCCATCTTTATATCTTCTTTGGAGAAATGTCTCTTCAAATATTTTGCCCATGTTAAAATTGGATTATTTATTTTTTTATTATTGAGTTGTAAGAGTTGTTTATATATTCTAGATACAAGTGCCTTATCAAAAATATGGTTTGCAAATATCTTCCATTCTTGGGAGTGTGTCGTCTTTTCACTTTTTTAAAGGTATTCTTTGATGCCCCTACATGTTTTAACTTTGATGAAGTCCAATTTATTTATCATTTTGTTGTTTTTCCTTTTGGTGTCATATCTAAGAAGGCTTTGCCTGACCCAAAGTCATGAAAATTTACTCCTATATTTTCTTTAAAAAATTTTAAATTTAGCCCTCACACTTAGCTCTATAATTTATTTTTAGTTTATCTTTGTGTGTGGCAAGATGAAGGGGTATGATTTCATTAGTGTGCTTGTGAATATGGACAATTTGTTGAAAAGACTAACTATTCTTTTCCCATTGGATTGTGTCTTGCCAAAAATTAACTGACCATAAATTTAAAGATTTATTTCTGGACTCTCCGTTATATTTAATTGAACTATGCATCTATCCTTTTGCTAGCCATTCTCGTTTAAAGTATCAAGCACTGGCAGCCGACTAGGAGCTCCACTTGGGGGGTGGGGGGTATTTTATTTCTGACTCTGAAGTCTTTCTGTATTTGCAGGAAGGCTGCACTTCCGGCTGGCGGTTATACACCCAAATGCAGGCATTCTGTGGACTTGGGACCCAGCAGAGATGGGCTCATAACGTGTGCCTCTTTCTTTCTCTACCTTGAGATCTCTGCCTCTGTTGCTTATACACTGGCCATGTTCTCCCTCCTGGGTCAGGACTCTTTTGCAGTATGAGAAAGCCTACTTACTGCTTGAAGTCTACCTAAAAATGGTTCCCCATTACTCAGCATCTGGCACTGCCAGGATATTTATGCTTCGTAAATAAACCATTTGACCCTTTTTACTCAGTACCTATTCCTTTGCTTTCAGTTTGCACCAAGAGCACTAATTATTTCCTCAGGACCAAAAGAAACCAGCTTCTTCTTAGTGTTCTTCACCAACCATAGGCTTCAACACACTTCTCTATTTCAATGTATTATATTGATTTAGACATCTAAGATGTCTGGATGTATCTACATTTTCTCTCTCCCCCAACACCGCTAAAATGACAGGAAAGAGATTTTTTTAATTAATAGGTTTATTTTTTAGAGCAGCTTTAGGTTCACAGCAAAATGGAATGGAAAGTACAGAGGTTTCCCATATACCCCTCCTCTACACATGTATAGCCTCCCACATTATCAACATCCGCCACCAGAGTCCATTTGTTACAATCGATGAATCCACACTGACACATCAGTATCATTCAAAGGCCATAGTTTACATTAAGATTCGACTTGGTGTTGTACATTCTATGGGTTTTGACAAAGGTATTATGACAAGTATCCACTATTGTAGTATATAGAGTAGTTTCATGCCCTAAGAATCCTTCCCCTCACCGATTCATCCTCCCTCCCCACAACCTCTGGCAACCACTGATTTTTTTTTTTTTTACTGTCTCCACAGTTTTGTCTTTTCCAGAATGTCATGTAGTTGGAATCATACACTATGCAGTCTTTCAAGATTAGCTTCTTTCCCTTACCAGTATGCATTTAAGTTTCCTCCAGGGCTTTTCATGGCTCATTCCTTTTTGGCGCTGAATAATATTCCATCGTCTGAATGTACCATAGTTTATCTATTCACCTACTGAAGGACATTTTGGGTTGCCTCCAAGTGTGGGCAATTATGAATAAAACTTTTAAACACCCATGTGCAGATTCTTGTGTGGACATAGAGTAGTCTTCCCTTATCCATGGGGAACGTGCTCCAAGATCCCCAGTGGATGACTGAAACCACAGTAGTGTACTGAGTCCTAGATACACTATGTTCTTTCCTGTACATCCATACCTATGATCATTTTTAATTTATCAATGTGGCATTGTAAGAAATTAACAATAATAACTAATAATAAAATACAACAATTATAACAATACCCTGTAATAAAAGTTATGTGAATATGGTCTCTTTCTCAAAATATCTTTGTGTACCATATTCACCCTCCTTGTGATGGTGTGAGATGATAAAATGCCTATGTAATGAGACAAAGTGAGGTGAATGACGCAGGCATTCTGATATCGAGTTAGGCTACCGCTGACCTTCTGACAATATGTCAGAAAGAGGATCATCTGCTTCAAGACCATGGTTGATGGTGGATAGCTGAAACCACAGATGAGGGTGGACTGCTGTACTTTTCAATGCTGGGTAAATTCCAAGGAGCACAATTGCTGAATCTTATGGTGGGAGTATGTTTAGTTTTGTAAGAAACCACCAAATTGTTTTCCAAAGTGGCTGTACCATTTTGCATTCCCACCAGCAATGAACGGATTCCTGTTGCTCCACATTCCCACCAGCATTTGCTGTTGTAAGTGTTTGGGATTTTGGCCATTCTAATAGGTGTGTTGTATGGTGTCTCACTGTTGTTTTAATTAGCAATTCGCTGATGACATATAATGTTGAGCCTCTTTCCCTATGCCTACTGGCCATCTGTATATCTTCTTTTCAGATCGTTTGCCTGTTTTTCAATCAGATTGCTTGTTTTATTATTGTTGAAATTTAAGAGTTCTTTGTATATTCTGAATAACAGCCCTTTATCAGATGTGTCTTTTGCGAATAATTTCTCCCTGTCTGTGGTTTATTGTCTCATTCTCTTGAGAGAATCTCATTGTCTTTCACAGTGAAGAAATTTTTAATTTTAACAAAGTTCAGCTAACCAATTCTTTCTTTCATGTATCATGCCTTCAGTGTTCTATCTAAAATGTCATTGCCAGACGGTGACCCCCACACCTCTGCAAACATGGGCCCATGCTGCTAGGAGCAGTGCGGTGGAGCATGGGGGCTGTGCCCCAGGCACTGAGGCTCTGGCACCATCGGGAAGCCGTGCACAGGCTCCACTCTGCTCTCCCTGCCTAAATTCACAGACAAACATGATTGGGTAACAACAGAAAATGCTATTGGACCAGTGGGAATCAGCAACTTTGCACAGGAAGCTTTGGGAGATGTTGTTTACTGTAGTCTGCCTGAAGTTGGGACAAAATTGAACAAACAAGATTAGTTTGGTGCTTTGGAAAGTGTAAAAGCTGTTAGTGAACTCTATTCTCCTCTGTCAGAAGTAACTGAAATTAATAAAGCTCTTGCAGAAAATCCAGGACTTGTCAACAAATCTTGTTATGAAAATGGTTGGCTGATCGAGATAACACTCAGTAATCCTTCGGAACTGGGTGAATTAATGAGTGAAAAAGCATATGAAAAATACATAAAATCTATTAGGAGTGAAAATGGAACCCCTAAATAAACTAGTACGAAGCAACTTAATCTAGTATAGTTGTCTTAAATTAGTGGCGCATAGAGGATTTAAAATACCAACATTTAACAATACCAGTGGAAAAAGAAACTACTTACGACAATGCTAATGGAAGAAAACACCCCTTAACTTTCTAATGATTGCCGATAAACTCGATATGCATCTTTTTTGCAACACCCTATGATTTTTAGGCTAGGCTCCAGCTATAATATTCAGAATCCTGAAATTATCTGTGGTTAAAAACTAGTTATAAAAATGACATAATTCAAGAATAACATTGTGATCCTAAGCCATAGGGAATATTGTAACTTGCTTACATCTAGCCCTGGATTGGGGTGGAAATGCACAAATGATCTTCCCATTGGAAATCCTGGCAGTGAAGAAAGGCTTGTGAGTTGTACAGTGTCAGATAAAGAGTAATACTGTCTTTAATTTTGCAATATACTGCCCTTTACTGGTGCTGTTTTTATACAATGAAGCAACAGCCTTGTAGGAAGATAGTTTAATAATAAAACATTCAACTTCCTCATTAATCATGGTTTATGTTCTGCTGTTACTATTTCATTTCGTGCTAGTATTTGTGAAAATGAGAATTTTAACTTACGTAAAGTTATTTTGTTGTTGTTGTTGTTGTTATTTTTTAAAGTAGGCTCCACGCCCAGGGTGGAGCCCAACGCAGGGCTTGAACTCACGACCCTGAGATCAAGCCCTGAGCTGAGATCAAGAGTCAGACGCTTAATCACCTGAGCCATCCAGGTGCCCCTGGAAAGTTATTTTTTAAAAAGAAATTTAAGCCATAATAATGAAAATTTCCAAGAAAATGTTTTTAAAAAGTAAATAAAATGTCATTGTCATACCCAAGTTCATCTAGGTTTTCTCTTGTCTAGGGAAGTCTAGGACTTCCCTAATTTCATGTTTTATATTTAGGTTCATGATTTTTTTGCAAAATATTTTTTTGTGAAGAGTGTAAGGTGTCTAGATTTTTTTTTGGTATGAGGATGTCCAATTGTTCCAGCACCATTTGTTGAAAAGACTATCTTTGCTCCATTCATCTTTGTCAAGTATCAGTTGGTGGGCGATATTTATGTGGATTTATTTCCAAAGTCTCTATCTTGTTACATTGATCTACTTGTCCATTCTTGTGCCAGTATCATACTGCTTTGATTACTGTAGCTTTATAGTAAGTCTTGAA